>NC_090267.1:143420459-143610459 GCF_040414725.1 Anabrus simplex
ACACATATAGGTCTTATGGCAATGATGGGCCAGGACTGGAAAGGAAGCCGCTGTGGCCTGAATTAATGTACAGCTCCAACATTTACCTGACGTGAAAATGGGAAACCACAGAAAAGCATCTTCAAGGCTGCCGACAGTGGGATTCAAACCCACTATCTCCCAAATGAAAACTCACAGCTCTGCGCTCCTAACCGCATGGCCAACTCGCTCGGTTTACTTAATATTAATACATATTTGAGTCATTATGTGTTCCAAAGTAAAATGTAAATACTGTTAACTGGGGAACCTGTGCTGCTCTGCAGCATTTGTTATAAATAGGTCAGATAACGTGCCTTAATATAAACTTGTTCCATGTGCTGCTCAGGTACTTTTTTGAACGTCTACATTTAGGATTTGTATTACCTGATAATTATTTTTGAAGTGATTTTTTTTTTTTTGTAGATTTCTTTATAGTGACATTGATCATTTATAAACATTTCTTTAAAAAAATTTTTAAGTCCTGCCGACACACGCAAGTCTTATGGCGACGATGGGATAGAAAAGGACAGAGTGGAAAGGAATCGGCTGTGGCTTTAATTAAGATACAGCCCTAGCATTTGCCTGGTGTAAAAAATAGGAAATCACGGAAAACACTTTCAGAGCTGCCGACATTAGGATTCGAACCCACTATCTCCCAAACGCAAGCTGACACCCATGTGACCCAAGGGCGGCCACTTGTTCGGTTTTTTAGACCATTTTAAGCTTTAAAGTTATTGTTGTGTGTTTCATTTAAAATTTCAGTTTTAGATTATTTTGATTCATGTGGAGCTCTGTCCTTGTGGCAGCCCAGATTGTCTGGGAAATAGAAATCCTTTCAAATAATAAAAATAAGTGATAACTGTATGTATTTGCATGTTGCGCTATAGATATAGTGTACATGATTCCAACTGTCATTGGGACTGTCACCAGCCAGCCTAGAGAACCCCAGAACTGTGAATTCAGTATTGATATTGATAATTTTAGACATTTTCTTTCTCATTCCTTACGACCCGCATGCCGATGAAGGCTGAAATTGGACTTAAACGGCATCCAGATTGTCACAATTCATCTCAGTGACCCCGAAGAGTATGGATTCAACACTAATATTGGCCATTTTCAATTATTTTTACATGTTACACCCTGTAGGGGTGCTAGGGGTGTCGTACACCTCACAATACTTTGCTCCAGATAGTCGTATGTTTATCAAGTTTGGTTGCCAGTTATGCTGGAACATACATACATACATACATACATACATACATACATACATACATACATACGTACATAATCTCGGTCATTTTGGATATTTCGTTTTTCACCCCTTGTCACTCCCCATGCCAATGGTGCCTGAACTTGGACTTAAATGTCATCCAGAGTGTCAGTCACTATTCATCTATGAATTCAACACTAATATAGGCTGTTTTTTTTTATTACTTTTCCATGTCACTTCCTCCCCACTCCACTCCTAGGGGTGCTAGGTGTGTCTTACTCCCTCTGTATTTCTCTCCAGATAGTATTAAGACCTATGTGTACCAAGTTTGGTTGAAATTGCAGGGTTTCCTATAGTCGCCATCATTTCTAATTGTTTAGCTTAGCCGATATCTTTACATAAACATATTGCTCCTTAACTGTGTGCAACCCGCTAGTCAAATAATGTATTGCAGGCTAGGGTAAGCCTTTCCCTTCAATTATTGGAGTGATCATTTAATGATTTGATTTTAGTATTACTTGAAGTTGACTGAACTTAGGGACCTATCAATGCCTGATGATTCACTGGTAGGTAGTTCCGGAGAGAATAAAATGAAGCAGATCGATTGAGTAGAACGGACAGACGGACTGGACAAAACTGTTTTTAGTAAACTCATAATATGAAAAATGAAATGAAAAATATTCATTATTGTCAGCATAATTGCACAAGTTACATCGGAGTTCAAATGTTTAGCTTATCACGTAGTGTAGTGTCTGTGTCTGGATTAGCATGGAATTGTATGCAAGCACTCGATTCCGTGGGACATAACAAACCCATCTGCAACTCCGCAGCAACCGAGTGATTATGAACAAGCAGTAGAACACTAGAAGTTCAAAATACTCTGTTATATCTTCTTCGTGATAACACTAAAATAGTTCAATTTTGCAGTTAATGTTTATATGTTTAATATTACTGTTAATGTACTGAGGGAAATAAATTGAAATTTGATCATAACTTTTTACGTAGTATCCCCCACCCGGCTACCCATTCCTGCCACCCAGCTGACGAAAATTTCTGAGGTGAACACTGGGCAACATCAGCAGTGGGTTTTTGCTATCCAATACTGTATTCTTTATGTAATATGATCATTTTACAGAATCTTGATCAGTTTAGTATTGCAATTTGGTGACTGACACTCATCCTTGTTCCATACCAAATGTGGAGTCCCCATTATTGTTTATCACCATCATGGATGACATAATGAAGAACATCAAGAAAACCTCTGGTGAATTTAATGCAGTTGCTTTCACTGTTGACATGATCTGTGGAGAAACTGAGGAACAAGTACAGCTGAGACTCGATAAATTGAAGGTAATGTTCCAGAAATTCAGTCTCAAGATAAGCGAAGCAATTAACAGAGATGGATATCTAGCGAACTTCATGCTAGGAAACCATCCACTGGAAAGTGTGGAAAACTTTTTTCATACTTTGACTGTAATTTCTCGAAACGCACTGGCCACAAAGAAGGTGATGAATAGAGTGCTTAAGATGTCCCATTTTTACCAGCAAGTAAGAACACTCCTCTGGGACTCAAAAGTACCAAAAAAAACAAAGCTCCACGAACCTGTTACGCAGGCATAGCAGGGGGAGAGGTGATACTCCCACGTGGCGCGTCCCAGGTGGCGGATAGGGGGATCCTAACCGGCTTGCCGGCGGACTTGAGGGAAATGAAATACCTCTCGCGGACCAAACACACACCCCCTGTGGGTGGGGGAGGCAGACGAATAATACACCCACGGTATCCTCTGCCTGTCGTGAGAGGCGACTAAAAGGGGCGACCAAGGGATGCTTGGATTAGAACCATGAAACTCCTTTTGATTAGTACCATCACGCGTGGAACACCATCGGTCGCTTTTACTTGCGAGTAGTACCACTCTGTTAGGTACTCCATATTTTTGTGATTCGTAGCACTCGAGGGGGGTTCAGTGTGGGTTTCCAGTACCTGTGAGTCGTGCCCGTGTGTGCAACACCACAGGTCTGGGCGTTGCCTGTGAGTTGTACCACTATATGAGCGACACCGTGGGTCTGCGTTGCCAGTGATTAGTACCCACTATGTGAGGAACACCACGGGATGCTTAGTACACCTAGGTGAGGAACCTCATCGGTTTGCGTTGGCTCTGAGTGGTGCCATTTTGTGAAAAACACCATAGGTCTGCGTTACCTTTACGACATACAATACTTGTGAGTAGTACCTTAATGCTTGGAACACCGTGAGTTTACGCTACCTTTGATTAGTACCGCAGCTCGAGAAATATCATGGTTATACTGTACTCGCGACTTGTACCATACTGAGGGCCCGTAGACCTGGTTTTTGGACCCCTTTAGACATCAAGCATAATCGATTCAGGACTGTGCTTTATAAGTGGTCCCTTGGTCAGTAATACTATTATTTATGACCGTTTTTGAGTCAGATCCACTGTTCTTTTGTTTGTTTGTTTCTTGTTTGTTTTTGTTATTTTTTGGGTTCATGTCCATCCATTCATTTTTCATGACATGGGTTCATGTCCATCCATTCATTTTTCATGACATGGGTTCATTTCCATCCATTCATTTTTCATGACATTTTTATTTATTTTGGTCAGTGGATTTTTTGAATTTTTTGTTGTCATTTCATTTCGTACCATTAGGGGCCGATGACCTCGATGTTAGGCCCCTTTAAACAACAAGCATCATCATCATCAAAACAAAGCTGGTGATGTTCAATCCATACTTCATACTGTTTCATGCATGTTTCAATACCATAGGTACATGTAACCTCACTAAGAAGGACTCATCAATGTTGTAGGCATCTGAGATGAAGTTCCTGAAGCCCACAACTCAAAAAACAAAACTGGACAGTTTAAGGAATGACATGGTGAGAAAGGTAGATGGGATTGAGACATCATTGTTAGATCGGTTCACCATATCCAGATTAAGGTGTTTCGGGTATGCAATGAGGATGTAGCCAACAAGGACAGCTGTTAACTTGGAGAGACATTTGACAGGAAAACGGGTAGTGAGAAGACCAAGAAACCACTGGATGGACATTGTAATGATGGGCTTTGCATACTAGGGAAGGACAATAGAGGCGTCATTAACAACAGTTCGTACCTCAATAAGAGTGGAAAAGGCTCGCCAACACTACGCAGGAAATTGGAACTGTAAAATGATGATCATGATGATGAATATCTATTCTGCATTAAATATTTTAAAGTTTTCTTCAGGTTCCAATGTATCCACCATTGGTGTAAATGCCTCAGAGTGCCTATAATAACTTATTATACTTTAAACCCTCAGTGTAATAAGTATATTTCATGCGGTTTTCTAATATGCTTTCTAATCTACAAAAAATAATTTTCTCTTCCTCTTGTAGTTTCTCACTTACTTGTTGCTTTCCCAAAATGTAAACTTGACAACACTAGTGTGATCTAGCTCTCCATTCTCATTTTTAACTTAATCACTGTAGTATACTATTTCTGTCCTAATTTTATCCACATTAACAAATTTATTGATTTCTTCTTTCATTCTTTCTTTCATTCTTTCTTTCTTTCTTTCGATACAGCCAACTTCGGGCTATGAATGCACCAGCTACCTGCCACGTTTCTTCCTAAAGGTTTCTTCCTTCTCTATACATTCTCTCCAAAGGTTCTTTAACCTTTGGCTCCTCCTTTGCCGTTCTTCCACTGAGATGTTCCGTGGTTTAGCAGGTCGTTTCTCTGGATTATCCCTCAGTTCTGCAACTTTCTGTCTGAAATTTTTCTATTTTGAATTTCTGTGGGCGTGATACCTCCTTCGTTGAAATCTTGGTGCATTTTATTCAACCAGCAGGGATGAGTTTTCCATTTTTCTTGAAGAACAGTTAATTTATATGCCCGTCTTTCTGGGCTCATTCTCTTCCATTGTCCATAAAATGTCAATCTCCTCCTCCTCATTTTGGTGGTTATCTTCTCAATCCTCTCATACACTTCCTTGTTGGACCTCACATGGAAGGTAAATTCTCCAGTGACTTTCTTTGGTCCTAAGATCTTCCTGAGGAACTTTCTTTCTTTTTTTCTCAATTAAGGGGTCTTCTATCTTAGAAAGTGTCACCGCTGCAATAGAGACATACTGGTGTAACTACTGTGCTGTTGTGTCTCAGTTTTGCCTTGAAAGAGAGGGATTTGGATTTGTAAGTATCCTGACTCAGTTTAAAAGCCAATTCTATGTTCCTAGCTCTTTCCTTCAGTGCTTCATTCTCATTACCATTGGGGGTTAGAAGTTCACCAAGGTACTTGAATTTCGTAGTTCTCTCGACATCTCCATATGATGTCACTATCTTACGGGTAGGATCAATCTTCTCAGAGTCCATGTATTTAGTTTTCTGGAACGAGATCTTTAGACCAGTCTTAGCAACTACTTCTTGGAGTACTTCCGTCTGCTTTGCTGCCGTTTAAAGATCGTCTGCAAAGAGCACAATATCATCAGCAAAGGTCAGGCAATCAACTGTAATACTGGTAGCTTTACAACCAATTCTCACTCCGTTTTGATAGTTTTTCTTAGCTAATTCCTTCCTCCATTCCCGGGTGACTTTCTCCAGCACGCATTTGAAAAGTAGCGGGAAGAGGCCACCCCCCTGTCTGAGCCCTGTTTTGATCTCAAACTTTTCTGAGAGCTCCCCCTTAAATTTTACTCAGGAGTATGTGTCCGTGAGAGTCTGTTGTATCAGAGGTATGGATATATCATCTAATCCATATTCCTTGAGAATATTGATAAGTGTTGTACGGTCTACAGAATCATATGCTTTCTTGAAATCTACCAGCCTCTTTCGTCTCATCGCCCTTATCATTATCAGTGATTTCAAGATGAAAATTGGTTCTGCACCCGAGCGTCCTTTTCGAAATCCTGCTTGGTATTCACCTAGCTGCTTGCCCAGATGAGGCTCCACTTATTGATTTATTACATTGTAATTTATTTATTTACTATTTATTTATTATTCTGCCATGTTCCTGAACTTCAATTTTGTTTTTCAATCCTCTGAATTATGTGATCCATTTTACTTTAGCAGATTTCTAGATATTCTCTCTTTGTCCATTTGATGCATCCCAGGAATCTACAGTGAGTTCACCTATTCTCATGAGAGGAGTAATACTCATAATGATATCCTTCATACTACAAGTGATATTTTTGACTAGACAGCTGTTTTCTAGGTCTAGAATGTGCTGACAGCTGATAAGAGAGTTTCCATTTGAGGAAAGACCTCACTACTCCACATGCCTTCCACCTCATAACAGCAGTGGTCTCTTTGTAAACAGATGTCCCATACTCTGCCCTTCAACTTGCCTCCCCTTTCCACTCAGACACACTGTACATGCGCCACTTGCAGCGCATTGGTGACAGACTGCTTGCTTTGAGACATCCTCCAAAATATAGTTTCAGTATATCTTATTATCCAGAAACAACACAGGTCTCATCTCATAGGTTTTATGCTCTACGTCATTGTTCAACCACTTGCACGGGTGATACTTGAAGTCTTGTCCAGTGGTATGCAACAAGATGACCGGATAACGTTTTAAAATACTAATAAAATCTTAAAATTATACGAAAGTGCTCATTTTAGAGTAAAAGGTTGTTGCATGGCTTCTAATATATAATGGGAAAATCTTCATAGGTCTGCCACCTACTGCCACCTACTTCAATTTGTGGTTAGAGAAGCTGAAAAGGTGTGATGCCTTTCTTCCTGCTTCTTCAAGGTTTTGTACAAGATAATGAACTCCAGCTTAATCCTAATGTGGTGGCAGACATAAGATACCACTGTCTCAAACTGGTTAAAGTTTTCACTGCTTATTACTCTGAAAATGTTGACTCTCAAGACTGGATCAGGGATCCATTTTCTGATTGATTTGCTTTGCCAGCAATGTGGACAGGTCAAAAAAAAATTATTTAACTTCATAAAAAACTACACTGATAAGACTGGGGTCAGACAAGGTGGTGGACTTTCTCCACTTCTTTTCAATTGTATCTTGGAATAGGTAATCTGAGGATGGAGAAATTAGCTGAACAAAGGAGAAGGAATCGAAGATCGATTTTGATTAGGCCCCAAACACAAGGGAGTGTATGTTGACTGTCTGGCTTTAACGAATGTCTTAGCCATATTTGCCAGCAACATCAGTTCAACAATCAGGAAGATAAACCTTCTTAAAGAAACAGCACAGAAAGTAGGACTACAAATCTCCTTTGAGAAGACAAAATACTTGACAACATCAGTGATGGTCCAGAATGGATGCTATCAGACCATGGAAAGATTGGAAGAGTCAAGAAGTTTAAGTACCTGGGTGAAGTAATCCAAGAGAAGGAGCTAGAACAAGTAGCAACCAATATCTGCATCCGGAAATTAGAGTGAGCATTCCTGTTGACAAAAACATCTATAATAAGATGATACTGAGTTTTGGAGTCAAATTAAGGCATTACAGCACCGTTGTTAGACCAGAAGGCTTATATGCTTCAGAGATATTGTGCATGAATTGGAGAGGACAAGTCAATCAACTACTTAAAAGAGAACACAGACAACTATGGAAGATCTTGGGCAACAGATGGATTGACGGGCAGGTTCGACTGAAATCCAATAAAGAATTATACAGCAAGATGGAACCGATAACAACAACAGTTAGAAAGAGATCACTGTTTTGTGAGCACATCTTCCACATGAATAATGACCGGCTCACAAGTAAAATCTGGTATTTTCTAAACCTAAAGGCATCTACGTTGAGATGGTTCCAAGAGTGTGAGAAAGCTCTGAGAGAGGTGGGCATTACAGAAGATAAAATCATTGACAGGGTTAGTTTCAGAAAGATGGTGAAAAGCTATCAGAGTTTTATGGTGGAGACAGAACCCAGAAGACAGAGAGGACCTTTACCAGAGGAGCGGAAGAAAGCACTGATTGATGGGCTCAAGAGATACTGGCAGGATATTAAAGCCGGCAGACGAACAAGACACAGACACTGAAAATGAGATTGGTTGTTAACACACAGTCCATAGATGCTTAATTCAGAAAACAAAACAAAAGACAAAATTAAAAACTACTCTGATACATGTCTTTTGGATTTAAGTGCGATGACTATTCCAAGCTCACCGAGAGAGCAGTCAAGTGATGTAAGCTGAAGTATTTCATTAGTATTACCCTTTTGTACCTCTTCTCTTCGCCTTTTGAAATGACAATATATTACTAACTACTTACCCAGCCATTAACAAAGAGTATATTACTGTTCAAAATACACTTCAGTTTTTAAGAGTTTGTTTTTCCTTATTGACTTAGAATTTATGTACTGGTGGTGTTTAAAAAAATGGAATGGGAAAGGTGGTACTTCAGACAAAAAAGTTGGGAAACACTGCTCTACAACATAGCATATACACATATTATATAGGAAGTAAGATTAACTTGTTAAACATATTCAGATATCATACATGAAATATTTTCTCCTGTAAGCTGCAAAATGTTTTCTGTAGTTTTTTCATGTTTTAGCTCTTACCACCCTGCTGCCTAGCAATACCCTTTGCATCATGTATTGCTTAACAGTTTGAAAAAATATTTTATAGGTGGTGTAAGTACATTATCAGGTTATTTGATTGTATTTGATGAATCAACACATTTACCATATGGGTATGGAGAGAAATGAGGAGGGAGGGAAGTTTGTGGACTTCTGTGAGAGAAATTAATAACTGTGGGCTTTATTTGATTCAGGAAGAACAACAGTAGGAAGATTACAAGGTATTACTGAGGAAACAGGAGGACAGAAACAATATTAGACTACTTTTTAATGCAAGAAAATAGTAAGTAAAGAAAAGATGGGAAAGGTTTGCACAAGAGTTGAAAGAGAGTATGCATAGTACCAGATTTGTAGAAAGTGTAAAGTGTAGACAGTTGTTGGATATAACAGCTCTGCCAGAAGTAGCGTTTGTCAGTGATCATAGAGTAGTAGTGGTAATAAAAATAGTAAAAAAGTGTGATTATGAAAGAAATGAGAGAGTAGAAAATAAAAGTACAGAAAATGGAAAATACAGAAGTAAACAATAAATTCCTGTATAATGCTCAGCACATGTGAGTGACTTATGTAAATATAAGTTTAGGTTATTTCACTAAATTAATGAAGATTTTTTGAAATGATCATGGCAATAGAGTAGCAATATTAGCAAAGATGATCTCTAAATAGCAAAAAAAAAAAAAAAAAAAAAAAAACGAGCTTGATAGCTGCAGTCGCTTAAGTGCGGCCAGTATCCAGTAATCGGGAGATAGTGGGTTCGAACCCCACTGTCGGCAGCCCTGAAAATGGTTTTCCGTGGTTTCCCATTTACACACCAGGCAAATGCCGGGGCTGTACCTTAATAAAGGCCATGGCTGCTTCCTTCCAATTCTTAGGCCTTACCTATCCCATCGTCGCCGTAGGACATATCTGTGTCGGTGCGTCGTAAAGCAAATAGTAGTAGTAGTAGTAATAGCAAAAATATACCATTGATGTTACCTTCACAAATATATTTTCACCAAACTTCATAATCTTTTCTATGCAGTTTGCTCTTAATTGTTATGTTAGGCTATTCGTATGACAGTATTTTTAATTTCAGGAATTCTTTGGGTTTAATTTTTTTATAATTCTTCTTTCATTATACATACATACATACATACATACATTATCATTATAGACTGTTATGCCTTTCAGCGTTCAGTCTGCAAGCCTCTGAGACTTTACTAAACGTCGCCACAATCCTCGATTTGCAACTAGTGTTGTGGCCTCATTTAGTTCTATACCTCTTATCTTTAAATAGTTAGAAACAGAGTCTAACCATCGTCGTCTTGGTCTCCCTCTACTTCTCTTACCCTCCATAACAGAGTCCATTATTCTCCTAGGTAACCTATCCTCCTCCATTCGCCTCACATGACCCCACCACCGAATCCGGTTTATGCGTACAGCTTCATCCATCGAGTTCATTCCTAAATTAGCCTTTATCTCCTCATTCCAAGTTCCCTCCTGCCATTGTTCCCACCTGTTTGTACCAGCAATCATTCTTGCTACTTTCATGTCTGTTACTTCTAACTTATGAATAAGATATCCTGAGTCCACCCAGCTTTCGCTCCCATAAAGCAAAGTTGGTCTGAAAACACACCGATGTAAAGACAGTTTCGTCTGGGAGCTGACTTCCTTCTTACAGAATACTGCTGATCGCAACTGCGAGCTCACTGCATTAGCTTTACTACACCTTGATTCAATCTCACTTATTATATTACCATCCTGGGAGAACACACAACCTAAATACTTGAAATTATCGACCTGTTCTAGCATTGTATCACCAATCTGACATTCAATTCTGTTGGATTTCTTACCTACTGACATCAATTTAGTCTTCGAGAGGCTAATTTTCATACCATACTCATTGCACCTATTTTCAAGTTCCAAGATATTAGACTGCAGGCTTTCGGCACAGTCTGCCATTAAGACCAAGTCGTCAGCATAGGCCAGGCTGCTTACTACATTTCCACCTAACTGAATCCCTCCCTGCCATTTTATACCTTTCAGCATATGATCCATGTAAACTACAAACAGCAAAGGTGAAAGATTACAGCCTTGTCTAACTCCTGTAAGTACCCTGAACCAAGAACTCATTCTACCATCAATTCTCACTGAAGCCCAATTGCCAACATAAATGCCTTCGATTGATTTTAATAATCTACCTTTAATTCCATAGCCCCCAGTATAGCGAACATCTTTTCCCTCGGTACCCTGTCATATGCTTTCTCTAGATCTACGAAACATAAACACAACTGCCTATTCCTCTCTTAGCATTTTTCAATTACCTGGCGCATACTGAAAATCTGATCCTGACAGCCTCTCTGTGGTCTGAAACCACACTGGTTTTCATCCAACTTCCTCTCAACGACTGATCGCACCCTCCCTTCCAAGATGCCTGTGAATACTTTGCCTGGTATACTAATCAATGAGATACCTCGATAGTTGTTGCAATCCTTCCTGTTCCCTTGCTTATAGATAGGTGCAATTACTGCTTTTGTCCAATCTGAAGGTACCTTACCAACACTCCACGCTAATTTGACTACTCTATGAAGCCATTTCATCTCTGCCTTCCCACTATACTTCACCATTTCAGGTCTAATTTCATCTATTCCTGCTGCCTTATGACAATGGAGTTTATTTACTATCCTTTCCACTTCCTCAAGCATAATTTCACCAACATCATTTTCCTCCTCCCCATGAGCTTGACTGTTTGCAACACCTTGCAACTTGCGTGTCTAGGAATAACAGGGGCACTGGATACTACACCATTATGTGCAATGGAGGCCATCCTAGGTTTTCCCCCCTTACATTTATATGTTAAGGTAATAGCGGGAATGAGTGCCTATCGCCTTTGGTCACTCGGAGGATGGTCCTTCAAAAACCCGAATAGAGGTCATGCCTCTATTCTTACAAGGCTTCACCAGACTTGCCCTATGACAATGATGATCGGGGATCTGATGAAGCCTAGCTTTAATTTGAATTATAAATTCACATTAGTGATACCCACAAGGGAGGAGTGGGCCACGGACGCTGGGGCCCGTCTTAAGTCTGGGGGCTGTACATGGTACACAGATGGCTCGCGGACCGAGGCGGGCACAGGCGCCGGGGTCTGGGGGCCTAAGACAAGGCTCTCCCTTCCTATGGGTAAATATGCTACTGTTTTCCAGGCTGAAGTATACGCAATACTAGCCTGTGCTTTAAATATATGGAAAATGCCTGGACACAGAAGACACATCACTATATGTAGTGATAGCCAGGCAGCGTTAAAAGCACTATGTGCAGTTAAAACAACATCAAAACTGGTATGGGAATGCCAAAGGATGTTAGATCAGCTGTGTGAGCTTAGCTCAGTTACCTTATTATGGGTTCCTGGGCACACAGGAATCAGTGGAAATGAAGAAGCTGACAAACTAGCGAAACAGGGCTCAATGGGTTCCTTCACAGGACCAGAGCCCTTCCTGGGAGTGTCACTCCGAAGTGTGAGACTGGCAATATCCCAATGGATAAACCAGTCTCACCTAGATATTTGGAAGAGGTTAACCATAGCAAGACAGGCACGTGAACTTATCAAAGGGCCTAGTCAAAGCTATAAAAAGGTCCTAATGAATTTGAATAGGACCAGAATGAGAATGGTAGTTGGACTGTTAACAGGCCACAATACCTTACAGAGACACCTACACATCATGAAAATCACCCAGGATCCGATGTGTAGAAGATGCGGTAAGGAGGAGGAGACCTCCGCGCATGTGTTATGTCAGTGCGAGGCTTTTGCAGGCACTAGACATCGATACCTGGGCTCACATTTTGTGAGCCTGGAGGACATCAGGAACGCCAAAATCCGGACACTGGTATCCTTTATAGGAGCACTAGGTCTGGACTAGGCAAACCCGTTCAAGGGGCACAAAGGGTCTTCATAGACCTACGTGTGGAGCTCTGCGAAAACAGGGCTCACCCATTTCTTATCTATCTATCTATCTAACACCACCATGATGATTTCCTTTTACATTGAGAAGATGTTCAAAATATTCCCTCCACCTCTCCAGTGATTCCCTGGGATCTGTTATGAGTTCACCTGAATTACTCAAAACACTGTTCATTTCCTTTTTCCCTCCCTTCCTAAGATTCTTTATTACTGTCCAGAAAGGTTTCCCTGCTGCTTGACCTAGCCTTTCCAGGTTATTACCAAAATCTTCCCATGACTTCTTTTTGGATTCAACAACTATTTGTTTCGCTCTGTTTCTTTCATCTACGTACAAATCCCTGTCTGCCTCGGCCCTTGTTTGGAGCCATTTCTGATAAGCCTTCTTTTTACGTTTACAGGCTGCTCTCACTTCATCATTCCACCAAGATGTTTGCCTTTTCCCATCTTTACACACAGTTGTTCCTAGGCATTCCATTGCTGTTTCTACTACAGCATCCCTGTATGCCACCCATTCACTTTCTATATCCTGAACCTGCTTACTGTCTACTGTTCGAAACTTCTCACTAATCATATCCATGTACTTCTGTCTAATTTCCTCGTCCTGGAGATTTTCTACCCTTATTCGTTTGCAGACAGAGTTCACTTTCTCTACCCTAGGCCTAGAGATACTTAGTTCACTACAGATCAGATAATGGTCTGTATCATCGAAAAATCCCCGAAAAACTCGTACATTCCTAAAAGATTTCCTGAATTCAAAGTCTGTTAAGATATAGTCTATTATGGATCTGGTACCCCTAGCCTCCCATGTGTAGCGGTGAATAGCCTTATGCTTGAAGAATGTATTCGTAACAGCTAAACCCATACTAGCACAGAAGTCCAGCAAACGCTTCCCATTCCCATTAGCTTCCATATCTTCTCCACATTTACCAATCACCCTTTCGTATCCTTCAGTTCTATTCCCAAATCTCGCATTGAAATCACCCATTAGCACTATTCTATCCTTGCTGTTGACCCTGACCACAATGTCAGTCAATGCTTCATAAAACTTGTCAACTTCATCCTCATCTGCACCCTCACATGGTGAATACACGGACACAATTCTTGTCCTAATTCCTCCCACTGACAAATCTACCCACATCATTCGCTCACTTACGTGCCTAATAGAAACTATGTTGCGTGCAATGGTATTCCTGATAAAGAGCCCTACCCCAGACTCTGCCCTCCCCTTTCTAACACCCGTCAAGTACACTTTATAATCTCCTATCTCTTCCTCCTTTTCTCCCCTTACCCGAATATCATTTACTCCTAGCACATCCAGATGCATCCTTTTTGCTGACTCAGCAAGTTCTACCTTCTTTCTTCCATAAGCCCCATTAATATTGATAGCTCCCCATCGAATTCCATTTCGTTCGCCAAGTTGTTTCCAAGGAGTCCCTCGCCTGTCAAATGGGAGTGGGACTTCATTACTCCCATAGGTCCGAGGCTTGCTTAAAGTGTTCTGAGGTCGGTAAATTCATGAAGCAGGATGCTGCCCTACTTGCACATAGTCCAAGTGAGGATCTCTCCTCTAACGGGTTATGGACCACCGGTGAATTGTTCAGTCCATGCCGCCTGAGCACAAGGAGGGCCACGACTCAGAATGTGTCCGAGATGCCCACTCCCATTCCATAGCATTATTATGAAAATTTTTGTTTTGATATAATTTCTTGTAATATTTTGTTTTCATGGAGTAGCATATGACGTGTACATGACAATCAAAATATACAAACGTAATACAAAATATACAAATATACAAGTTGGTGACAGCAGCAGGACTTCACTTTTATATTTTAATGTTCAAATTTTGTATCCATGTAATCACTTCCGGTGTTACTTCACATATTTCCTCCGCAGAACCAGGAAATGCATGTAGGGTGCACTCTGGAACTGATAGACAGCACTTGAGCACCACAGTTACGGCAGGGACAGTCTACCCATCCCCATAGATGTAAGGCTGCACCAGACCTAACAACACAAAATCGAATCTTGTTCAGGGTTGACCAAACAGCACGGGGCAAACTGAAGCCACCCAGTTTCATGCTGGGGTCGGAGATATCATATAAGCCACGGGGAGACGACATCCTCCACTCTTCTCTCCAGGCATTCCTGGGATTAAACTGAGGACATAACAGGTCCAAAGCTGTCTTCCGTGTGGTTTTCTTGATTTCAGCCTAGTTGTAAAGTGCTGCTTTATATCTTGATGTATAGGAAGGGCCTCATTCTTCATTATTCTGCACCATGAGCTAGTAAGTGCTTGTTGTCTTCTTATATGAGGTATGGTATGTATGGAGTCTTGTGGCAGAACTTCATAGTTGTCAATATCGTTCTTCATATAGATGGCGATGCCATATTTAGGGTGGTGAAGTCCGGTAGTTAGTTTGTACCCAGGTATTTTCCCCCCTGGTAATCAGTTGATGTTCGTCTTCACAGTGAGTTTCCTGTAGCACCAGAATATCTACAGAATGATTCCGAAGTATCTTGGATAAGTATTCACTTTTGGCTCTACTTATACCCTCAATGTTTAGTTGACAGATGGTTAATTGAGGGCCTAGTGTCCATGTGTAGGATGCTGCGCCCTGAAAAAGGGCTAACTCTTTGACTCTCATTGCCGTAAGGTCGATGAGACAGTACGGCGGCATCTAGTCTCCATTGCTCACTTAGCACCACCCGAGAGTCACGTGTAGTGCAATGTGAGGTTAAACCTATGGACGTGAACAACATTGACGCAGAACAGACGTGGAGAGTGCAGAAATGGAATGGGCAATATTCAAGAACGCATTTGTTTGCTGTGTAAAAGCACTTCTGTAGAACATCAGTAAGAGTCAAGGATAAGGAGACTCAGTGGTGGAATGAGAGAGTAAAGAAAAGCAGTGAGCAATAAGAAGTATGGAAGGTATAGAATAGAGATAAAAATTAAGAAAGTAGAAGAAAAAATCTGGAAAACAAAATGAGGTGAGGGAAAATAATGTAAAGAAAAGAGGAAAAGGTGGAAAGGATTTACACGAGTGTTGGAAGAGAATGCACATAGTAGTGAAAGGAGGCTATGTGGACTTGAAAGAAAGAAGAGAAAAAAGAGAGTGTCTACAGAAAGCAGATGGAAAGCGAAAGATGGAGAGATAATAACAAGAGGAGATAAAGAAAAGATGGAAAGTGTAGGCAACATGTAATTCGAGCGTGAAGGAAATTTACCCCCAAAAGTACTGACAGAAGGCGTAAAAACACAAACACCCAGGCAAGTGCCTTACGAGCATGAAAGAGTATGCTCTAGCCAATAAATGACAGTGGTGCCAGGCTGAGTGGCTCGGACGATTTAATCACTGACCTTCTGACCCCAACTTGGCAGGTTCGATCCTGAATCAGTCCAGTGATATGTGAAGGTGCTCAAATACATCAGCCTCATGTCGGTAGATTTACTGGCACGTAAAAGAACTTCTGCGGGACTAAATTCTGGCACTTCAGAGTCTCAAAAAACTGAAAAAGTGGTTAGTGGGATGTAAAAACAATAACATTGATTATTAAATCACAGGGGTAAAACATAACATAAGGGAACCAAAAACACTGCTAACAATCAATCAATGAAGTGAAATGTCGTATGGCTTTTAGTGCCCGAATATCCCAGGATGGGTTCGGCTCGCCAGGTGCAGGTCTTTCTGTTTGGCGCCCTTAGGCGACCTGCACATCGTGATGAAGATGAAATGAGGATGAAGACAACACATACACCCAGCCCCTGTGTCATTGGAATTAACCAATTAAGGTTAAAATCCCCGACCCGGCCGGGAATCGAACCCGGTACCCTCTGAACCAAAGGCCAGTACGCTGACCGTTCAGCCAACAAGTTGGACAATCAATCTGTCAACAACAGGAAAGAAATAGTAGGCAGATCGCACACAAGAAACCCAACACAATGACAAATAAAAGGAAGCACACTTGCCTGGTGTGAGGATTCACGAAAGAGTGACATTCGTAACACAAGGAAGACACAGCACAGGAGCCCAGCAATTTGAAAAGAAAGAGGGACGGGACCTAATTGAACACCCATGCTAGATAACTTTACCCCCTAAATGAATAACTCTCTAATACAATCAAAACTCAAGAATAATTTAATTAAATTTGGTGCCAGGATATAAAATAAATAAATAATACAAGAATATGAAGCTAAGTGTCCCCACTCTGGAGTGGTAGAAGAAGTTAAAGACAACGTCTTGGTGAATGGGCATCAAAATTTACAATTAGTAGTGCTAAAATTTATGTTAATCTGACTACACTCTAGTCCCATATCTTATTATTGATATATTGCTGTGATGAAAGGACATCTTAAAAAGCAGTAGTCAATTGTGCTGAAACTACCATCAAATAATTTATACTGTAATGTCATAGTTTGATTCTAGTAAGTAACTCTCTTCTTCAATACGTTAGATACCCTATATGTAATTCTTAGATACATCACCCTTTCATTTTATCAATTGATGTCAACTATAACTCATTCCTCCCACACCCATAAGCAGTGTATAAAAGCAAACTCAAGAAAAATTATAGAATGTCATACAATGAACACAAGATCACACCCATATTTGACATAAACACATAACTTAAAGTCCCAAAATATAAGGAAAAAATTGAGATAATGACCTGTAAAGCACACAGTATACGAACGTTCGAACAATCATAAGCAACTACAACAGCAGTCCCACACAGAAATCAGGCACGTTATCACCTCAGAGGTGATAAGAAGTTGTGTAACAATGAACAGAAGAGCCCCAAAGAACTGTAGTTGAAAGATCTTAACTGACATTAAAAAAAAAAAAAAAAAAAAAACTTAAAATTTAAATCACTGAACAAGTATTAAATATGTTAAAAATAAACCCCAAATTACAATTTCAAAATGAAAGATGATATTAAATTAAGTTTAATAACATAAGAAGGTGCAGCTGCATAATATAATGGTAATGACCAAAATGAAAATGAAATGACGTACGGCTTTTAGTGCCGGGAGTGTCCGAGGACAAGTTCGGCTTGCCAGATGCAGGTCTTTTGATTTGACATCCGTGGGCGACCTGCGCGTCGTGATGAGGATTAAATGATGATGAAGACGACACACACACACCCAGCCCCCGTGTCAGAGAAATTAACCAATTAAGGTTAAAATTCCCGACCCTGCCGGGAATCGAATCCGGGATCCCTGTGACCAAAGGCCAGCACGCTAACCATTTAGCCATGGAGTGACCAAGATGATAATAATAATAATAATAATAATAATAATAATAATAATAATAATAATAATAATAATAATAATAATATTATAATAATAATAATAATAATAAAATCACAAAATAATTCAAGATGTAACAGTAAATATAGCTTAAGAGTTTGTGCAGATCAAGGGCTTAATTCTAAACTACACTACACTTGATATTCTAAACAGGTTGGACATATTGAATTTTAAAGGGATTTGCAGTTTGTTCACAACCTTACGCAATGCACAATTGGATCTTTAAACCCAAAGAAACCAGTTCTAATGGTATTAAATGTTCTCATACTGGGCGAGTTGGCCATGCGGTTAGGGGCGTGCAGCTGTGAGTTTGCATTCGGGAGATAGTGGGTCGAAACCCACTGTCGGCAGCCCTGAAAATGGTTTTTCATGGTTTCCCATTATCTCACCAGGCAAATGCTGGGGCTGTATCTTAATCAAGGCACGGCCGATTCCTTCCCACTCCTAGGCCTTTCCTATCTCACCATCACCATAAGACCTATCTGTGTTGGTGTGATGTAAAGCAAATTGGAAAAAATGTTCTCATATCATAATGAGTCATTAAGGGGCTGATGGCCTAGATGTTAGGCCCCTTTAAACAACAATCATCATCATCATCATCATCATCAATGAGTTACTGTTTGAAATAACGCACTTCGTTCCACAATATTAAAATCTTCAGTCACAAACACTCATTAAAAATACCAGTAATAAAACTCACTTTGCTGGCATTTCATATTATTTGGTACCGGTCTTACCATTACCAGGTAACAACATTTGAATGTTTGACTAGCAGAGTTTAGAAATCCTTATATAGGGTTAAAAATCCAGTTTTTGAAGGTTCATATCTTGAATATAATCCGAGATAGAGTACACCACATATACACATTGCTGCTCAGCTTACGACTCCCAGTTGGTTACAGTTCAGTCATCAGAGCTCAAGACCGGGGAAGTTTCGGCAGTCTCATGCAATGTAGCAGGATTTAAAGTTATGCGGCTGCAATATGACCTAATTCCTCTTTGAAATTAATGAACAATTCCTTTAGTATGTCTCAAATTTAGTTATGAGCACAATAATGCAACAATAAGATGGCAGAAGTTCAGAAGTTCTTCTTCCTTTCTTCATGGGGCCTCTAAATATTAGTTCCTAATTAGCGTCAACGTCTAAGATCTTTTGCTACCTTTTTACTTCATTCCCACCTAAATATACCTGCTCCCTTCACAAAGTTGCAGGTTGTTCTTATTGGGTCGTCTTGGATTTTCTCTCTCTCTTCACCTGGTAGTCCTACTAGAGTGGAGAGTCTGATTCTACCCAGCACCTGAAAATGAAAAGTATGTGTTCAACTGATTCCTCTGCTTCATTGCATTTCCTACATATATTGTCGCTTAATACTCCAATTCTGTATAGGTGTGTTTTCAGATGGCAGTGTCCTGTCAACAGTCCTACCACCCATCTTATATTTTCTCTGCTGAGTTTCAACTGTTCTTCAGTATGCTTCTTGTTTGATCCTTTTATCAGTTCCTTTGCAAGCCTGCATCCTGGAGTATTTTTCCAGTTCTCAATTTGTTCCTTTTGTACCCATTTTCCTATGTAGTGTCGTGCTTGTCCATAGGAAATGCCGCATACAGGTTCTGGGTCTACAAAATGTGTTTCTGCCCCTTTCTTGACCAGTTTATCTGTTTTTTCATTTCCTTCTATACCTGCATGCCCTGGTACCCATATTATTTTTACAATGTTGTACTTTTGAGAGCTTCATGAGAAGTGAATGGCAATACCAGACAATTCTGAATATTATCTGGACTGCTTCTAGTGCCTTAATGGCCGCTTGGATGTCCGTAAAAATGAAAATGTTCTTATTCCTATAGTTAATTTTCAGATTTTCTTTAAGACATGTTGTGATAGCTATCATTTCCGCTTGAAAGACTCTAGTGTGTTTGCCCAGGCTCATCTGGATTGATCTGTCAGGTCTTCCCCCGTTGATCCCTCCTCCTGTGCCATCCCATCCACAGTCTTTGAGCCATCAGTCCACCTCTTTTTCAGTATTCCATTTGTTGATATCCCAGTCTTCTTCTTTTAAATTTTTCTTTTAAATTTTTTTTTTTTATTTTTTTTTTTATCTGGGTCTCAAATGGTTTTTCAAAGTTGTACTTTGGTATCATATAATCAGAAGGCATGTGTAGAACTTCCCCTGTTATTACTCTGTTAATTTTATAGTGTCCTAGATTGGGTCTTTGTGCATTCCATCACTCTGATTGTGCCAATCTATATGAACTCATTCTCAGTTTCTTTATATTCTAGGCTTCCCTCTAGTTTACAAACCAACTGATGGAGTGCTACTTCAGTGGATCTGCCAGGTCTACATGCAAACTGATTTTCATGTGACATTGAGTTCATTTGCACCATTCTTCTGATATATTTATCCAGAATTTTCTCCATTGCTTTCAGCATGAAGGAGGTTAAACATAATGGTCTGTACGCTTTGGCTTGGGCATAATTTTGCCCTTCTAGTTTTAGGTATGAATACTGCTTTAGCTTCAGACCATGATTTTGGCACGTACCCTAAAGCTAGACTAGCTCTGAAAAGGTCCGTCAGGGCATTGACGTGTATCTCCCGTTTTTCCTGTAGGAGTATCGGAAGTATCTCATCTGGCCCCGGAGCCTTTATAGGATGAAACGTGTCGATTGCCCATTTTACATGGTTATGTTCTATTATTCTGTTGGCACAATTTCAGTCTGCTCTTCGAGCTCCAGTCTCTGTTCTAACAGTTTCTTCTTCTGTCATCTCCTCAGCCTCAGGAAAGTGACACACCATTAGTATCTCCAGCGTGTCCTTTTCCGCCTGAGTAAATGATCCATCTGGTTTCTCCAGTGTCCCCACTTGATTTATATGGGTTGCTTTCAGAACCTTCTGGAGCCTTGCTGTTTCAGTGTGTGATTCCCCTTTCTCACAGAACAGTCTCCAAGAATTTATTTTTGCTTTCCGTATCTCTAGGTTATACTTGGTGAGTTTCCTATGATATACGTCCCACATACCATTTCTAGATGACATTCTATACAACATCCTAACCTCTTTTTTTGTTTTGGCTAGTTTGTTGTTCCACCACCTTACTTTTTTGGTGTGTTTCTGTTTTTTGAGAGGACAGTTTTCATTGAATGAGTCTATAATGGCCCCTTCTAATAGTTCTACTGCCTCATCCAATTGAGACAGTGAGTGAGAGAGTGGGCTGTGCCAGAGTTCGATGGAACTGAGATATTTAGAGTTTTTTTTTGCTTGTTCTAAAAATGAGAAAAACATTCCTATTAACATATAATGTATTGTTTACCATTTCAAAGCATAAATTTCAAACTCTTTAGGAAAATTATTTACAGGGTGTAATTCCATCATTTAACCAGCTACTTAGGACCTTTCCACCTGCAAATAACCAAACAAAATAACCTTGCATTACTACCTATAGGTTCGCTAACAGTACCTACCCAGGAATTGCCTTCATTACCTGGTTGCTATAAAACTTTTAGTCCTTTATAACAAATATTTGGAACTTCAGTTAATTAAAAAATTGAACTAATTCCAGAGTAAACAAAATATTTCAATACCTTCAGATATCCGGGTCTTCCTCGACATCCTCAGCTGTGCTCAAGTCATCTGGCTGGAGTGCATGGTATATAGTATGGTGATTCTGCGGTATGTACGGCAGAAGAGACATCAAGTCCTTGTATTTAGCTTTATTAATTTTTCTTCCTACAGGATATAAACTTTCCAGTTCTGAAGGAATTAATATTCTGTTCAGTGATTCCAGGGGTGCTTGTATTTTCTCTCTGCGAGGCCTCCCAGGTATTGTATATATTACTTGCACTTCCTCCTATGGACAAAGTTCAGAACAGCTGATTTTGTACTGTAGTATACCAGGTTTATTACAGTCTATCCTGAGAATGGCAATCTTCTTCAGTGGCATTTTAACATCTGACCAACTTTCCTTGTTTCTAACGAAGTAGGATGTGGCACTGTGGAAGTTTTTGAAGTCTTCACTTTTCATTTATATGACATGAAAATGATTCTTCACTCTTGAACGTTCCACGAGGCGAAATCAACATTGTCCGTTTACCTGATCATCTTTTCAATGACACCGAAATCACGGTCTGAAGGCAAAAAGGTGTGTCCAGGAACAAGATAGTAATGTTCTATACAGTCAAACTTTCCTATCATCACAAGAGCATAATAAATCATATATAGGATGTTATTTTTGTTCTGTGCAGAACAGGAGTCAGAAAAGAATCTTAACTTCTGCTTGCCCAATGTATTTTCAGGTACACTTAACACTTTCAATAGACACAATGCAATTTCTGAAGCACCTCGCGAAGCAACGTTTTCGGGCCACATACACATGAAGGCAATTTTCTGATTGCATAATTATATGAATACCAAAATTGTACACCCAGAGTTGCCTAAGATAAAATATCACTCCTGTTGGTATTTTTGGGGTTGGTAAAGCTTTCTGAAGATCATACGTTATCAAGCAGTAGTCACAGTTTCCTTCGAGGCATTCAGATCGAAATGCAGAGAGAAGATTGTAAGCTGCAGTTGCCCTTACTTGATGTAGCCATATCTCTAGAGGTATGATTTCTTCTTTGGCTTGCCATTCGTCACACACTTTGCATGTATCTGTGTTAGGCACTTTGAAGCCAATATTAAATTCCGTATTAAATATAGTCCTGTATGTACCACAACAAACACTTCATGCCAGCATCACCTCTTTCTTCTTTGTAGAGCCTATGCATCTCTGCAACTGATTTCATAACTCAAATTTTTTTTGAACCTTCTTTCTGCAATAGTGACTTCCAAGGAAATTTTTTTAATATGGTCCATTGCTGATTTCTCATCTTTATCACTCAACTTATGCTTGTAATAACCGTGCTTACCTCTTGAGACCCACACGAGGTGATACTATCGAGATGTTACATGATGATGATCCTTTGCATTCAGATTCACCTCCTTCCAGCACATTAGCTTTTCTATCGCATTTGGCTGTAGAAAGACGTCTCCTGGATATTCTGAACACATCAAAAAATGCCTTTCTGCATACCTTAACTAGATGCCCATGGGAATTTTTCACAGAATATGTGAAAGATAGTGCCTTCTGCTTAAATGTTTGTTAATTCTCCTTTTTGAGTAAATTCCACTGCATCCTTGCAGACTTATCAATCCAAATAAGAATGCATTTTGTGCATTATAATCGCCTGTTTTATAGAACGCACAAAATATGTCATTTTTCAGCTTTTGTAAGTTCATAGTATTTACACCAGCTAACATTAGCTGCCACAGATTGCACACTACACTCACATCCAGCACATTGCTGCTTTGCAGGAACAACCTTTTTCGTTTCATTGCTAATGTACACTAATCCTAAGTTTCTACACACTTTAGCCCTTTTCCTTTTCCACTTATCATAACTCATTTTTAAGGTTTTTCACAGCTACTCACTATTACTTCTCCTTCACCGTCCGCCATTTTGTACACAACTAACACGTGTTTGAGAATAAGCGTAGCAATTGGCCAGCTCGCATAGCCTACAGACAGCGCACGCATTCAATGCTTCTAGCTGCTTGGCATAGCTCGCTCTCTCGTAGCATAAACGTGAGATGAGTAATTCATAGAAAATATGTCCTGTAAAAAAGAAAGGAAGGAGCCTGCGGAAGTCTTTGATATTTTGCACACTGAAAGCTGAATGTAAGCCCTACACAAGGGTATCAATAACTCAATTTCGACAAAATCTCGGCATAGCCCACTCTCTTGCTCACTGCCTCAATTCTTTCTGTCCTCTCACGTTAGTTGGAATTTTTGTACAGCCTTCCCTAGAACTTCTCTGTATCTGTCCCATTTAGTTCTTTTTGGGTCTCTCTACATCTCAATCCCACATAGTCTCACATCTATTGCAGATTGGATGTGCAGGTGGTCTGCCAATTATGGTTCCTCCAGCACCCTCCAGTCTTTAATAAAGTTTGCAATATGCGTAGTGCTTAGTATAATGTCTATTACTTCCCAACTATTTTTATTTATAAATGTAGGCTTGTTTCCTAGGTTTAGTATTGTCAACTCAGATCCAGTAATAAACTAGTAAAGACTCGCATCTTGCATTGGAGTTCGTGCTGCCCCATGCTGTGTGGTGTGAATTTGCAACTGCTCCAAGGACTAGGTGCTCGCCTTTCCTCTTTGCGTTGCAAATTAGGTTCTCAACTTCTTCTGATGGGGACAGATCAGTTGAGTCATATGGGAGGTATGCAGAGCCTATGGTCATTTCTCTGGGACCTTGCCAATTTCCAACTTTTATCTTGGCTGCCACTAATTCCTTTGAACAATGTTCCTGCAACAGAAGTCATTTTAGTTTTCTGCTCACAAGTAAACATATTCTAGGCACATTCAATGTAGTATCGTACATTAACTTACCTCCAGATTCTGCCAGTCCTGCTACTCTGCCCTTAACTACCCATGGCTCTTGTATAAGAGTCACATCGATAGTCTCCGACTTGAACTTCCTGACGAAATTGGCCACAGCTGATTTTTTTATGTTGTAGGTTGGCCTGTAGGACTTTCAGTACCATCCTTACCAATGCTAGGTTTTGTTTTTCCCTTAATTACTTGAAATTTGATCTGGCCAAGTCCAAGCTTTGCCTTATGGCCTCTCTTCTTGAGCTCTTCAAAATCTCTTTCATTAAGGGCCAAAACAATTGTCCTTCCTGTGTCAAATGCAGAAATCTTCAGTTCTGTCTCTACGGACGTTTCTGGTTTGCTTGTGGTAGCAGTCTGCTCTACTGGAGCGTCTGTTGCCATTTCTTGTTTTGAGTCAGCGACAGCCTGTCCAATTGGGACTTCGGTCTCCATTTTTTCATCTTGGGCTTGCTCCCAGATCTGCTCTACTGGAGCTTCCTTGGCTTCCCTTGATGTCAAAATTTTTGAAATGGATTCTTTATAAGCATCCATATTTCAATCAATCCTAGGGTTTTTGCCCCTTCTAGGGTCTTGAGCGTCGTTCTCACCATCCGTGGTGAGGCGTACAGCCAGACATTGTCCTCCCGCAACTCAGGCTCTCCGTAGCAGAGACCACGCCTCTCAGTTGTCCATCCAGCGGTCCGCCCCTGGCCCGAATCTATCCAGGTTTGTTTCCCCTACAGTAGGCCTACTCACGTGGTCTCCACTTGGCATTATCATGACTGAGTTCACAGTCATGACTTTGCCCCTAGGTTGGGATCGCGCCTTTCCCAACCTGCAGCTCGTCCAGGCTACGTGGAGCAAAGTGATGTGTTGGTTCTAGCACCGTGCAGTGAGCCTTGACCTCACTCACCAGCCCCACTTCACTTGAACCACCGTATCACCCATGTGAAGGAACCATGGGTGTCTCTCTAGCATATGTGGGCAAGGCCTCCATTTCCAAGCCTTAACTTGGGCTAGTAACAATAGTTCAGAAGTTAGTTGCTAACTTTTGAGGATAGAATGTATGCTAAAAGTAAGCCTGCAAATTAATGTTTCAGAAAGATAATTTCAACTAACTTCCCAATGTGAAACATAGTTTAGACTAAGTAATAGAGGAACAGTATGAGGAGTCGGAAGCCAATTATGATGTCACAGTTGAAGAGGTAGCAACTGCAGTCGAACAAATGAAAGTGGGATAAGCCATGAGAATGGATGAAGTACATGTAGAAATGATAAAGAGAGCAGGACCTGTTTGTCTACATTGGCTGTATAGGCTATTTAGATGCATTTGGAAAAGAAAATCTGTGCTAGTTGACTAGAGTAAGGATGTAATACTACCTATTTTTAAGACATTGAAGACCGACCCCCAGAGATCTCCATATTATTGCGGCCAGCGGTTATGGATGGGCCCCAGAAATCTGCTTTTTTTACATACTGGCTTAGTTTTCAGCTTGTTGCGCTGTCTATTAACTGGTGTTTGAAATATTTACCATCATATCATGGAGTAGCAGGATCATAGATGTTGGTGCCGATATTTTTTCCACTTTTACGATCATTGTAACCATGAAAACAACTTATATACAGGGTGATCTTACAAGTGCGCCTAGGGACCATTGTCAAGATGGCACACCCATGGCAGTGTTCTTGTGTGACGACAAAGTATTTCAACATTTATACGCAAATTCATTGTCTGATGTGCCATATATGTGACAAGCCCTGTGAATTCTCGTGGTTTCTCAGCTGACAGTATGTGGCGTGCTAAGAGAATTCTCGCTTTTATGCACCTCGTATTTCCTTGATCATTGATACAGTTGTTGGCGAGATTATGAGTTCCAAGCGCTCTAGTCTTGGAATATAAACTATGCCTGCATCTTTTTTTTTTTTTTTTTTAAAGCTTCGTATATTTAACAAAATAATATCAGAGCTCCAGCACGGATGTCAACATGGTGTGGCGCATTCAGTTGCTGACGGATACCGATATTTGTGATTAATTATGTTCAGACTGGTTATCATAAGTACCAAGTGACAGTGAATTGGATATTTCTCATGATTAATGGTTAACACTAAATGTGCAGTAACTGTAAAGAGAAATCCTTGCATACTTGAATACTGTAAGTACACGAAAGGCACAAACTGGGCATTCCTACTACACTGTGCTTAGAAAGACTATTAAATGAAGCCACAAACAGTACTGCTTTGAATTGTATCACACCGTACAAACTATTAAGCAACCTAGTGAGTACAAGTTCCAAGTTTGAGGTCGAGGTCGATATCTTGAAAATAGTACAGTACAGGGTCTCCCATATAAACTAAGACCATCCGAGCAGTGTTTTTACTCTCTGATACGTAAGCTGCAATATTGGAGGCACGTACATAGTTCTTGACCTTGCAAGCATCAGTCGCCAGTCTGAATCTCAGCTGTTAACATGGTGAGACAGTTATCACTGCAACACCATATTTTCGTGTGTAAAAGTTATTTTAAGTACGAGTCAGTTCAACGGATATGCAATGCATTTGTTCAGCAATTTTCTGGTGAAGTGCCACCTTCACGACCACAGGTTCACATAATTGTAAATAAATTTGAAACTACTGGCTCACATGCGCACACATGAACAGTTTTAACAGAGAGCTAGATGACATTGGAGCGAATCTTGAACAGTCACCGAATAAATCACTCACACAATTAGCACAACAAATAGGGGTTTCAGTTTCTTCTCCACACAGAGCTACAATGCTGTTACACATCAAACCGTACAGGTTTATAACGTGCCCATTGTTTAAAATCTGTAAGTGGTGAGAGATATTGTGAGTGGTATGTTGCATCATTGAATGATCGTTTATTCAACCCACAACTTGTGTTCTTTTGGGATGAGGCCTGGTTTCATCTTAATGGTCATATGTACAGTGTGCAGAAAATCCTAATTGTGTTTATGAAGTCCCTCATTATGATAGAATTGTTGGTGTTTGGTGTGCTGTTAATGCAAGATGAATTATTGGGCCAAATTTTTTTGAAAGGCAGTAAATGCAGGGAGGTACCAAGATGGCATTTTGATGCCGTTCTTCTATCAGTTAACAGAAGAAAAAAATTGCATGTGTGGTTTCAGCAAGATTCAGCCCCTGCTCATACAGCACAAAATTCCGTTCTTACAATCTCAGAAGTGTTTGCAGAGTAATCATTGCTGTTCTATTACCCCCTCATTCTCCAGATCGAACAATGTGTTATTTTTACTTGTGGGGTAAATTGAAAAAGTGTATCGAACAAATCCTCACACATTGGAGGAAATTAAAGAAAACATTACAAATTAAATCAGAAACATTACAGTGGCAGAACTCACTCGGGTCAGCCAGAATGTGGTTACCAGATACAATGCCTGTATAACACAGGAAGGACAACACTTCCAACATCTTTTATAAGGTATGACTTCATATAAGATTGAATACATGCTTCAAGCAGGGCGGCCATGCGCAACTTAAGTTCGGCTGAGGCAACTGCCATAGCAGAGAGTACAAACACAGTGTGTTTGGTCTTAGTTTACATGGGAGATCCTGTAGTTTGCGTGCAGCAGTGCAATTTCTTTCTGGGAGGCATGAACTCTCCTGTCTACATGGGGTAGCAGCCTCCGTTTGGGGTCCGTCCTCAATATGTTAAAGTGACAGGTATGTGATAATTGCCGATAAATCATGCTCATATCACAAAGCAAAAATATTTGAAATGATATTACAAAGGAGAATGAGAAGAAAATTGGAAGAACTATTAGAAGAAGTTAATGCAGCTTTAGAAATGGAAGAACAACATTTCAGTATGAGTCAGCTGATGAAATAGCAGTGGGAATGAGGAAGAGAAATGGTGATGATATTCCTCGATTTTAAAAAAGGCATAATATAGCACCCCCAGAGTAAAGGTATGGAAAGTACAAAGCAGAATGTATTATAAAGGAATGATCAAATATTTGCAAGCACAATGAACAACAATTGACCAGATCTCAGTGGGTAGGACAGAATTGGTCAGAATGTAAATGGATGAAGACAGGGAAGTGTGCTGTCATATTTGTTGTTTATAATAGTAATGGATGAAATTGTCAAGGAGACAAAAGAAAAATGTAAGGGTAGGAAGTTGAAAGGTGAAATTGTTTAGTGGAGACATTGTGGTTGGGGAGCAGTTGAAAAGGATTTAAAGGTCAACTGGACATATTAAGTGACTATATTTGTAATTATGAAATGAAAATAAGTGTAGAGAAAAGCAAGAGAATGGTGTTGATGAGTGGACAAAGAGAAGGGGAAAGTTTCTATAAAAATTGGGGGCACAGTTACCTTAAAATTGTGGAAAACTCTTTGAGTATTTGGGAAGTAAACGAGTGCAGAATTAGGTATTGAGATCAGTAAAAGGTGTATGTATTGAATAAGAGGACATATTAAATTTCCTTTGTAAAGTGAAAACCATCAATATTGAATGATTCTAATATCTTGTAATCAGTAAAAGGTTACAACTGGGAATACAGTTTACCACAGCATGAGGAACTTGATCTGGAAGAAGTACCAAGGAAGTGTAAAAAGATGATAAAGATGTATTATTGTCCAATATTGACCCATACAGCTGAGACTTGGACACTGGCAAAAAGACAGGATGGTAAAATCCAAGCCAGTGAGATATTTCTTAACACATTGGAGACCGAGCCCAAGTGTATATCAGGGTCGGGTAACAGCTCAGACTGACCGCGCCCGAGGCTAACTCGGGCCTGCGTCTTTGTTATATTGTCAACACAGCCAGGACGAGATTCGCTCAAAAAGTATACATACCACTTTAAAGTACTTTTATAACAGCTATACCGTGCGTTCGTGTCCCCTGTCGTTGTTTTCTCGAACTTATAGCAGCTTATTTTTGCTCGAGTTCGCTTTTACACTCCATGCTTCCAGCCTTGCTTCCAGCTGCTCAAGACGCGCACTTTCAGAGTTTTGTTTACATCATGCAAAGTGTTTAGACTGCGTTTTGTTTCTGCTATAATTATTGGATGCTTGAATGAAGGTGGAATTGTAGAGATTTTAGAAGAGATTTTTGATGACAGTGGTTCAGAAGAAGAGATAGATGATTCAGATATAGACCCTGATATCAAACTTCATGTTAGTGATGAAGGTATTTATAACCTATTCTATCATATTCTACCCAGGTGTGATTTTGCACTTTGTAGTTTACTTAGCTAATGTTTCACGGTCTTCATACGACTGGATTTTCATTTAGAATGAAGTGACGCAAGCGATGATAATTCAAAGGCAGGGAGTGATTCACATTTGCCGGGTACTTTTGGTAATTTGAATGCACTTGCAACGCCCGTGCAGATAAAGGAAAAGCGGAAAATTGGAAAGTAACGAGGAAAGAGACATACTGGTGGTATCAAATGTGTTCTTTAGCACTTTGTGTCCCTGAATGCTTCAAACTATTCTGCACTCAAGCTCATCATTTGTAAGACTTTGTTGTCAGACTTTTTGTTATTGTTGCAAAAGGCATACCGTTGGAAAATGTGTAATGTGAAAAGTACTCAGTAGATCTTAATGCAACTTTTTAATCTGTAGAATAGACACTTTTAATTTTTTCATGATATATACGCGTTACAATTGCAACCTACCTACTATTTTCTACGATTTTTTAAAAACCTTCAAAATATGGCGGTCTGCCTGCCCACATGCCACCTTAAGACACGGTCTCCAATGTGTTAATGATAGGAAAAACAAAAAAATAGACGGGTAAAAAATGGTTTTGACATGTTAAGAGGATGGAAGAGGAAAGGATACCAAAGCAGATGATGGAGGCTAAGATTGAAGGAAGAAGAACAAGAGGTAGACCCAGACTAATGTGGTTGGATTCAATCAAGAACAGCATAATAAGAAAGATCCTGGATTGGAACACAGTTGAGAAGCAGTAATGGTGGTTGGATAGAGGAAGCTGGAAAGGTGGAATTTATATCCTGACCCAGCTGGAACTGGAAAAGAGAAATTAATGATGATGATGATGATGATTTTGAAAGAATCAATTATATGTACAGTTCAAGATCAATTCCTTTTCATGAAGGTGAAAAGAAAATGGTAAAACAGCATTGGAATCAGTTCTTCGTGATCTGAAAAGTAGGTGATAAATTTCAAACTTCTGGTGAAAACTTAGTTTATTATACCTAATCAACTTAGTTTATTATACCTAATCATGACAAGATTTTCATGACAACATTGCAGGTACAGGTAGCAATCATTGAACAAGGTTGGGAAATGTCCAAGATTCGGAACCTTAACACTTTGGGCTTTAAGCCTGTAGTTTTACAATTACCTGAGCTACTAGCTCAAATTTACATAAGAGCACAAATTTATACAAGGGCAGAAATCCTCTAATTCAAAGAGCACTTGCTCCCAAAATTAAAACACCTAGCCTTCAAGAGGCATTCATAAATCTTACAAAACCTTGAAAAAGAGCGAACAGGCTCTCAGTTTTCCAAGCCTACTCGAGGCAACATCAACTTACAATTTCTGGCCTCTCAAGGCACAACTTACAATTGAAAAATGATTATACAGGGGTATTTAATACCCAACCTACTGGGCCTTCATGTAAAATGAATAACGGTTAAATAAATGGCCCGAACACAAAATGAATGGAGGCGAATACTTGCACTCCTAGATGTGAACACTTAAAACCTAAAGGGCACTAGGCCGATGAAACAGGGGCTATTCCCAAACTACTGAGGTGACTCGTATAAGGATAAATTAATGCATTACGGAAAGGAAGAAAAACAGTTACAAAACATAGTCACCTCAAACCAAGGTGAAGGGGAGCTCGAGAGGTTACAACACTCTCTATCCCCGCTTAACAGTTAAAGATTTATGATGTTTTTACCTTAGCTGGCAGAAAGTTACATTTTTAGAAAAGGTAGGTTACATAGTTAATGATTCGGACCTTTCCCTCAGGTTAAACTGCGGAAGTAGCAAGAAAGAAAGATGTTATGTGGCCAATACCTTGTAGATGTACTGCTGACCGATGAAAGAGGCCACCCGCCTCCTGCTTTGACACACTTAGTAAGATGACGATCAATTGGCCAAGAGACGTGAAAAGCCGCAGTTTATAAACCCTCAGGGAAGGTACGAGATCATTCAAGACGAAACCAGCCACACCCTCTCATTTTTATTGATCACTTTCAAAGTTACACTCAGAACCGAAGAAGAAGCCGGTGATAGGTGGAAAATTAATTACAGAAATTAGTGATTGGTTCGATTCAAAACTGGCAGAAAGAAAAGGTAAATATGCCAACCCAAAAATAAATGAACATCAATCAGAAAAAAACTTATGAATACAAAACTTCTTTGAATTATAACTTCTTATACCTCGCACCAGGGTGCATGAACATAGTTTTTAGTGGTGTCCTCTGTGGAAGAATGTCCAAACTTCTTGATGAATGTCAAACAAAACAAGTAGAAATTCACACAGGTTAGGAAACTGCACAATAACAAATTTACATCATATTTCTGTGGTGTCATCTTCTGAGTCAAGTTCCAACTTGTTGTATTATTGGTTTCACATTTGATTGATAGAGGAGTTCTTTTAGGCACTAGTTTTGAATGCGCGGCGTTGAGGTGTACCTCCCAGTACATTAATAATCATAAATAACTGAATAAATAAAATTACTCAAGAACTTAATAAAATAATTGAAATAAATTAAATTAATAAAATTAATTAATCAAAATGTCCATAGTATGGGTGCGACAGTTATCCAGAATGGATTCCCCGAATTTCGATAGAGCATGATAATAATTCTTTTTCTCCCAGAGCGTGTACATAAAAGCTGCGTACTGGTACATCTGCTACAGGTCTTACCTAACCTTCTTAAAATGACTAAATAGGTAGGAACTGCACCTAGGTTCATCAATAACTCCACTGATTCTAAAATAACTCACTATATTCTCAATCCAGTGTACAGTAGATGTAAGTATAAATCTGTGCACAGAACTTATTAGGGGTTCAGGTGAGACAATCACGTAAAGTTTACAGCCACCTAGGTATGACCTACGTTGTATACAGAATGCTAGGTTAGGTAGTGTACACATTAAGCCTTCGTGGCTCAGGCGGCAGCGCATTGGCTTCTCACCGCTGGGTTCCATGGTTCAAATCTCGGTCACTCCATGTGAGATTTGTGCTGGACAAAGCAGAGGCGGGATAGGTTTTTCTCCTGGTGCTCTGGTTTTCCCTGACATCTTTCATTCCAGCAATACTCTCTACATTCATTTAATTTCATCTGTCAGTCATTAATCATTGCCCCAGAGGAGTGCAACAGGCCTCGGCAGCTGGCACAATTCCTATCCTCGTCGCAAGATGGGGGCATCATTCATTCCATCCCTGACCCGTCAATGACTGGAAAACAGGTTGTAGGTTTTCATTCATATTGTACACGTTATGAGTAAGATTGTACTAAATTGCATAGCTCTTAACCTTACTGTGGAAATGCGATGGGGAAGTCACTTGACGTCTTTTCTTATGTAACTGGGTTAGGTAATTATTCTAATGGTAGGCCCTCTTGCCTACTATCAGTCATAATCGAGTTGGTGGTTTTTCTTTATAATGTTAGACACTCGCTCTCCACCTGCCTTTTTACATCCTCAGAAAGACTGGCTTAGTGGTTTTCCCAACTGAAATCAACATAGGTCATTACAATGACGGCAGTAGGAATGTCGTGATTAAAAGCAATGCTGTCATATGAAATACTCAATCAAATGAAAAACCACACATTTTCTCACATTTAACGAACGGTACTAAGACGAAACGCTGGTTAATAGAGCAAACTCCTGAAAAGCCTTACATCTGATATGTTTTTGACAGTACTATGCTGCCGTTCTAACAGTCCAAAGTTCCAGAGCTGGAATGACCAGGCCGCAGACAGCCATGAGCCGTGAACACTCTTTAATTCCGGGAAGGGGGGGTGATAGTGTAGAGTCCCAGGGCAAAATTTATGCCCTTTTTCTTATTTGTTTAATAGGAGTACCAGATGAATCGGAAAATCTCAATTCACTACACTGGCGGGGTAGGGGGGGGACTACCGGTATCTGACTTGGGAGCAAATTTTTCCTCCAAGCCAGGGGACAAACACCCTCTTCACTGCTAATTTGGAATCAAATTAATGTAGAATTTAACAAAAGTGAAGAGGAAGGAGCTTTTCTTAGAAATGGCTGTTTTCAGGGTTGAATTTTGGTGCTATAAATTGGAATAGGCTGAAATTGTAATTCCAGACCAGATTATAAATGAGCCTCTGCTATTATTCCATTAAGTGTTGATTTATCCACAAAGACACACACAAAATGCTGTCAGTTGTGAACACTATTTTATCTACAAGTTATTTACACAAATTCTATACACACAAACGAATAAACTGCCATCATAAACAAAACACTACTATGAAGAATCAGAAGAAGACTGCAACAGATGCATATCAACTACCAAACCAACAAAACCAATTCAAATACTTGACTTCAAACACTCTGTTAATACAACTTCCACACAGGTCTCATCAAAACAACTCAACTCTACTCTCAAGACTGCCTCTTTATATACGTTGCCTGGCCAGGCTTCTAGAAGAATATGACACAACACATTTTCTCATAAATTTGAGAGTCTCCAATAGCCTAATTACAATGTAAGGAAGTTTCTACACAATTCTAGTCGCACATTGCGTTGTTCTGGACTTATTACAGTGTGTTGCACTATATTGCAGTGGATTATACACCATACATAAAGGTAATAATAAATTATATACTTTTAATTATGTGTTCTTATGTTAAATAAACTCATATTAATATATCTAGCAGATGTTTCGTGACATAACCTCACAAATAATGCGATCATGATTCATACCAAATAAAGTCCAGACATAACTACGTAAATAATAATAATAATAATAATAATAATAATAATAATAATAATAATAATAATAATAATAATAATAATAATAATAATAATAATAATAATAATTGTACCAGAAGGTACACCTCTACACTGTGCATTCAAAATTAGCACCTAAAAGGACTCCTCTTTTGGTAAAACAGTGAAAGTGAAACTACACCAACTTGGAACGTTAATCAGAAGATGTCACCACCTAAATATTGAGTAAGTTTGTTATTGTGCAGTGCCCTAACCTGAGTGAATTTCTACTTGTTTTGTTTGACATTCATCAACAAGTTTAAACATTCTTCCACAGATGACACCACTAAAAACTATGATCATGCATTCTGGTGCGAAGTGAAAGAACTTGATTTAAAGAAGTTTTTTATTTCTAGGTTTTTGTAACTGAATGATGTTCATTTATTTTTGGGTTGGCTATTCTTCCTTTTATTTCCGCCAGTTTTGAATCTAGCCAATCCCTAACTTTTGTAATTAATTTCCAACCAATCCCGTATTTCTTCTTCACCTTGTGTTTAACCAATAAAATCAAGAAAGCGTGTCCTGATTCATCTTGAATGATCTCGAATCTTCCCTGAGCGTTTATAAACTGCGGCTTTTCTCGTCTCTTGGTCAATTGATCATCATTTAACTAAGTGTGTGTGTCAAAGCAGGAGGCTCTTTCATCGGTCAGCAGTATATCTACAAGGTAATGGCCACATAACATCTTTCTTCTTGCTAACTCCGCAGTTTAACCCAAGGGAAAGGTCCGAATCGTTCACTATGTAACCTTGTTTTCTAAAAATGTAACTTTCTGCCAGTAAATGTAAAAACTTCATAAATCTTTTAACTGTAAATTGGGGATAGAGAGTGATGTACCCACTCAAGCTCCCCTTCATCTTGGTTTGAGGTGACTACGTTTCATAACTGTTTTTCATTCTGTATTGTGGTAATGTAAATTCCATATGAGGTACCTCAGTAGTTTGGGAATAGCCCCTGTTTCATCGGCCTAGAGCCCCTTAGTATTTTTGTGTTCATATCTAGGAGTGCAAGTATACGCCTCCATTCATTTTGTGTTCGGCCCATTAATTTAACCTATTATTCTTATTCCATGAAGGCCCAGTAGGTTGGGTATTTAATACCTCTGTAAAAGCAAGTTCAGTTTTGTAAATGGTGGTTTGAGAGACCAGAGAGTGATGTAATGTTGCCTTGAGTAGGCAGTAAGAAACTGAGAGCCTGTTAGCTCTTTTTCAAATTTTGTGATTGTAACGAGTGCCTCTGTATTTTGGGAGCAAGTGCTCTATGAATTAGGGGATTTCTGCCCTTGAATAAATTTGTGCTCTTTGTAAATTTGAGCTTGTAGCTCAGGAAATGTAAACCTAGGGGCATAAAGCCCAAAGTGTTAAGGTTCTGAATCTTGGATTTTTCCCAATCTGGTTTAATGCTTGCTACTTGTAACTGTAATATTGGCATGAAAAAATTGTTTTTAAAGTTCTGATAATATAACCTTCAGTTTAAGTTTGAAATTACCGAGCTCGATAGCTGCAGTCGCTTAAGTGCGGCCAGTGTCCAGTATTCGGGAGGTAGTAGGTTCGAACCCCACTGTCAGCAGCCCTGAAAGTGGTTTTCCGTGGTTTCCCATTTTCACACCAGGCAAATGCTGGGGCTGTACCTTTATTAAGGCCAGGGCCGCTTCCTTCCCACTCCTAGCCTTTTCCTGTCCCATCGTCGCCATAAGACCTATCTGTGTCGGTGCGACGTAAAGCAACTAGCAAAAAAAAAAAAAAAAAAAAAAAAAGTTTTAAATTCCATTCTTGATATTGTAGTTAGACCCATTCACCCTGGCACTTTCTTTCGCCTCTGTGTTCCACGGGAAACCCCGTAATAATAATAATAAAAATAATAATAAATGTAAACTTCTTCATAGCCACACCTCACAAGTAGTAATAATAATAATAATAATCTATATTTGCATTATTTAGCCATGGGTAAAAGAATATTATTTCCAAGTTATATTAGACTATTGCACTTGCGTCAATGTGCACACTGATCATTCCAATCAGTGCGTCTGAGTAGGGATCAAATAACTGGAATACTATGATGAACCAGTGTGTTACGTACCAGCAGTATCAGAAAACGTATGAACCAGAGGAATGGTATGCTAAAGAAGAAAGTTACCTAACTCCCCAGCTATTTCCTGCCAATATTCAGGCAGGCTGTTATACTCGGTACACAGAAGTAATCTCATCTACCAGAGATGAGTGGCAGCGTAAGAGACAAAGAATATCACAACAAACAATGGTCAGTGTAATGTTATTGTTGATCAATTTTATGAGCTTTCGATATTGTAGGTCTTCACATTTAGTTCCCTTCCATCTCTGAAACACCACTGTTATCACAGTCAGTATGGTAAAACTGAATAAAATATAAATTATCTGAAATTGTATTCTCTATAACTTTTGTTATGTAGTACTTTTCGACAGGCCCAGTAACATAGGTAGTATTTAAAAATTAAATTTTAGGTACCTTCCCCTAAACTACCATTTCATCCAGGGTGACTAAAATTTTATAGCTTAGACTGTACCCGACTCTATATACCGATTTTCATTAAATTTTGTTTACCCATTTTCCCATGGCTCGGTGTTACAGGGACTTAGCAACAAAAATACAAATTCGTGAGTATATCTGGTATCATAGCTGATACGGTAAAAATGTATAAGACATAAATGATTGGAAACTTAAATCTATATAAATTTAGTTATGTAGTATTTAGCGATAGGACCACTAATAACATAAATATACGTTCGTATGTACGTACACGTGCATACATACATACATACATACATACATACATACATACATACATACATACATACATTATCATTATAGACTGTTATGCCTTTCAGCGTTCAGTCTGCAAGCCTCTGTGAATTTACTAAATGACGCCACAATCCTCTATTTGCAACTAGTGCTGTGGGCTCATTTAGTTCTATACCTCTTATCTTTAAATCGTTAGAAACCGAGTCTAACCATCGTCGTCTTGGTCTACCTCTACTTCTCTTACCCTCCATAACAGAGTCCATTATTCTCCTAGGTAACCTATCCTCCTCCATTCGCCTCACATGACCCCACCACCGAAGCTGGTTTATGCGTACAGCTTCATCCATCGAGTTCATTCCTAAGTGAGCCTTTATCTCCTCATTCCGAGTACCCTCCTGCCATTGTTCCCACATGTTTTACAAGCAATCATTCTCGCTACTTTCATGTCTGTTACTTCTAACTTATGAATAAGATATCCTGAGTCCACCCAGCTTTTGCTCCTGTAAAGCAAAGTTGGTCTGAAAACAGACCGATGTAAAGATAGTTTTGTCTGGGAACTGACTTCCTTCGTACAGAATACTGTTGATCGCAACTGCGAGCTCACTGCATTAGTGTTGCCTACTGAATGCATGATTCGAAGCAGTGTATCGATTCATTCAAGTGTCCAAGTGAATCGATTCACAGGAACGGCAAGCTCAGGCACACGATTCAACTTACTCCCAGGGGAGAGTGCTGGCGGGGAGCCGAGCTTCCGCTGCAGCGAGACAGTGAATCATGGCACACCGAAAGAATTGTGCGCACAGCACAGCTCAGTGAGACACAAGATACACACGGCTCCTTATTGGCACACTGGACATTGGCGGAGAGCCGAGCTTCTGCTGCAGCGAGTCATACAGTGAGCCATGGCACACCGAAAGAATCGTATGCATTCATGGATCAGTGAGACACAACACACACACGGTTCATTGCGTTCACTGTCCTCTTCTTTCAGGGAGGTTTAAATAATAAATGGACTTATTTGCAGTGTTAAAAATGTAGTCTAAACATAATTCTAAGTAGCTAGTAAGTAGGTAGGCTTTTAGGTTATACTATTTATTAGTTTAATAAATCTTAGTATTATAACTTAGTTGACATTTAACAATTAATTAAACTCTACTCTAGCCTGCCGTATGGCTATGAGTGCTCATGACCACTCAAAAGTACCTGTTTTATATTGGGAAGAACGACTCAGTATTCTCTCAGTTCGTATGTCACATCGTTGCACAAGACTTCAATAATATGTGGTGGACAGTAAGTGAGCTGACTGACGCAATAACTTAATCGACAGTATGTTGAATCAGAAAACCAGAGGACAACTGTACATCTCGAGTAGCCTATACAAAATATGACGATTTTTAAAAAATCCTCTGCTGATAGAAAAAAACAAATTTTCAAAATTGACTGAGCGAGTTGGACGTGCGGTTAGTATTGCGTAGCTATGTGCTTGCATTCGGGGGGTGGTGGGTTTGAATCCCACCGTCGGCAGCTGTTAAGATGGTTTTCCGTAGTTTCCCAATTTTTACACCAGGAAATCCTGGGACTATACCTTAATTAAGACCATGGCTGCTACCTTCCTAATTCCAGACCTTCCCCATCCTGCGTCGCCGGAAACCTTCGATGTATAAGAGTGACTAGCATCCTTTTTCTAAGAAAGGAGTTCATAGTATGAAGACCAGATGGCAGCAGCAAACACTGTATGCTGTTGCTGCTGTCTTACCAGTACATACTTCACAGATGCAGTAGGAGTGGTGACTCTAATGTGCCGTGAATTGGATCACTGTATCAATTCAGTAACATGAACGGAATCAAATGAATCAAATGTCCCATCACTACACTGCATTAGCTTTACTACACCTTGATTCAATGTCACTTACTATATTACCATCCTTAGAGGACACACAGCCTAAATACTTGAAATTATCAACCTGTTCTAGCTTTGTATCACCAATCTGACATTCAGTTCTGTTGAAATTCTTACCTACTGATATCAATTTTGTCTTTGAAAGGCTAATTTTCATACCATACTCATTGCACCTATTTTCAAGTTCCAAGATATTAGACTGCAGGCTTTCAGCACAATCTGCCATTACGACCAAGTCGTCAGCATAGGCCAGACTGCTTACTACATTTCCACTTAACTGAATAGCTCCCTACCATTTTATACCTTTCAGAAGATTATCCATATAAACTACAAACAGCAAAGGTGAAAGATTACAACCTTGTCTAACCCCTGTAGGTACCCTGAACCAAGAACTCATTCTACCGTCAATTCTCACTGAAGCCTAATTGTCAACATAAATGCCTTTGATTAATTTTAATAATCTACCCTTAATTCCATAGTCACCCAGTATGACGAACATCTTTTCCCTTGGTATCCTGTCATATGCTTTCTCTAGATCAACGAAACATAAACACAACTGTCTATTCCTCTCGTAACATTTTTCAATTACCTGCTGCATACTGAAAATCTGATCGTGACAGCCTCTCTGTGGTCTGAAACCACACTGGGTTTCATCCAACTTCCTCTCAACGACTGATCGCACCCTCCCTTCCAAGATGCCAGTTTGCCTGGTATACTAATCATTGAGATACCTTGATAGTTGTTGCAATCCTTCCTGTTCCCTTGCTTATAGATAGATGCAATTACTGCTTTTGTCCAATCTGAAGGTACCTTACCAACACTCCATGCTAATTTGACTACTCTATGAAGCCATTTCATCCCTGCCTTCCCACTGTACTTCACCATTTCAGGTCTAATGTCGTCTATTCCTGCTGCTTTATGACAATGGAGTTTATTTACCATCCTTTCCACTTCCTCAAGTGTAATTTCACCAACATCATTTTCCTCCTCCCCATTTTCTTGACTGTTCGCAACACCACCAGGCAGATTTCCTTTTATGTTGAGAAGATGTTTAAAATATTCCCCCCACCTCTCCAGTGATTCCCTGGGATCTATTATGAGTTCACCTGAATTACTCAAAACACTGTTCATTTCCTTCTTCCCTCCTTTCGTAAGATTCTTTATTACTGTCCAGAGAGGTTTCCCTGCTGCTTGACCTAGTCTGTCCAGGTTATTACCAAAATCTTCCCACGACTTATTTTTGGATTCATCAGCTATTTATTTCGCTCTGTTTCTTTCATCTAAGTACAAATCCCTTTTAGCCTCGGCCCTTGTTTGGAGTCATTTCTGATAAGCCTTCTTTTTACGTTTACAAGCTGCTCTCACTTCCTCATTCTACCACAGTTGTTCCTAGGCATTCCCTTGCTGTTTCTACTACAGCATCCCTGTATGCCACCCATTCTCTTTCTATATCCTGAACCTGCTTACGGTCTACTGTTCGAAACTTCTCACTAATCATATCCATGTACTTCTATCTAATTTCCTCGTACTGGAGATTTTCTACCCTTATTCGTTTGCAGACAGATTTCACTTTCTCTACCCTAGGCCTAGAGATGCTTAATTCACTACAGATCAGATAGTGGTCTGTATCATCAAAAAATCCCCGGAAAACTCATACATTCCTAACAGATTTCCTGAATTTGAAGTCGGTTAAGATATAGTCTATTATGGATCTGGTACCCCTAGCCTCCCATGTGTAGTGGTGAATAGCCTTATACTTGCAGAATGTATTTGTAACTGCTAAACCCATACTAGCACAGAAGTCCAGCAAACGCTTCCCATTCCTATTAGCTTCCATATCTTCCCCACATTTACCAATCACCCTTTCGTATCCTTCAGTTCTATTTCCAACTCTCGCATGAAATCGCCCATTAACACTACTCTATCCTTGCTATTGACCCTGACCACGATGTCACTCAATGCTTCATAAAACTTGTCAACTTCATCCTCATCTGCACCCTCACATGGTGAATACACTGAGACAATTCTAGTCCTAATTCCTCCAACTGACAAATCTACCCACATCATTCACTCATTTACGTGCCTAACAGAAACTATGTTGTGTGCAATGGTATTCCTGATAAACAGCCTTACCCCATACTCTGCCCTTCTCTTTCTAACACCTGTCAAGTACACTTTATAATCTCCTATCTCTTCCTCGTTATCTCCCCTTACCCGAATATCACTCCTAGCACATTTTAAGCCTTGGACATAAAGATTTGAGAATTAAATTTGGGCCTTCCCCTAAACTACCATTTCACTCAGCATGAATGAAATTATTTATAGCCTAGATTGTAGTGGCTCATACATACACACAGGCAGACAGAAATTACGGAATAATAAAAAGTGAATGTCCTTCTTACTGTGGACATGACCGATACAGAAATACCATTCTTTTTAAATTCTGAGCATTGTACAGATTAAACTCCTATTATCTCTCTCTCTCTCTCTATATATATAGATAGATTGCAGTCCTCTTTATTTATTCACTTTCTATATATATATATATATATATAGAGAGAGAGAGAGAGAGAGAGAGAGAGAGAGAGAAATACTGGTATTAAAAAAATGCATTGATTGGTCAGATGTTAAAGAATTTCACTTATTTTAGCTACATAAATGAAAGTAGCTGTTGGATTGTGAAACGAAGATGTGAGAAAGGAGGTCAGAATGGAAGAACTAATTGAGGAAATTGATAGGAGTAAACGGTTTGGACATGTAAAGAGGATGGAGGAGAAAAGAGTACCAACAAAGAGCGTGAGAGGGGGACCTAGAACAGAATGGATCAATTCAATAAAGAGGACTGCAATCTGGACTGAGATAAAATGATGGAAGCAGAAGGTGGAGAAGTGCCATAAATGCCCCAACATGGCAGAAGCTAGATAAGGGGAAACGAGGGGGAGAAGGATGAGGATGATGAAATAAAAGTAGCTGTTGAAATCTTATTGAAGGTAGAACTCCTGATTTGGCCAGTAAGCTGAGAATATGGCTAGTTTGGAATGTAGTGGCTGCCTCCCTAACTCCACTAATGAATACTGCTCAGCATATTTGGCATACATGTTTGTTCTGAACCATACTGTATATCCTACTATTGCAATCTAATTGAGAAAGAATAATGTCCTAGTAAATATGTATCAGCACTACATGCTAAGGTATGCATGTAATGTTATGAATGTTTGTAACTTAAGTTTCTACATGTGACTTTATTTTTATTTTTTACAATCTGCATTACATCACACCGACACAAATAGGTTCATGACGACAATCGGATAGGAAAGTGGTAGGAGTGGAACGAAGCGACCATGGCCTTAATTAAGATACAGCCCCAGCATTTGCCTGGTGTGAAAACGAGAAACCAGAAAAACCATCTTCAGGGCTGCCAACACTTTTTTCGAACCCACTATCTCCCCAATGCAAGCTGATAGCTACCTGATCCAAACCGCAGAGCCACTTGCTCGGTCATGCGACTTTAATTTATGGAATTGTGCCTTGCTAGTTATTTTACTGTGATAATGTAATGTGATATATCTTTCAACCACAGGCAGGACAGCATTTCACAAACAAAGCTCTGGTTCTGGGAACTTTAGATCTAAATCAATTTCCATCCCTATAGAGATGAATTGAACGTACACACAGCCTGTTTCCAGTCATTCGAACATGTTAGAAATGTAATGAATGAACCTCTCATGTAGTGGCGAGGATAGGAATTGTGCCGGTTTCAGAAGCCTATCACGCTCCTCTGGGGCAGTGATTAATGATTGACAAGTGAAATTAAATGATATTGAAGAGTGTTGCTGGAGTGAAAGATGACAGGGAAAACTGAAGTACCCGGAGAAAAACCTGTCCTGTCTCCACTTTGTCTAGCATAAATCTCACATGGAGTGAACAAGATTTGAACCACGGAACCCAGTGGTGAGAAGCTGGCACACTGCCGCCTAAGCCACAGAAGCTCTAGAGGTGAAATACAGAGCAAAATTATTTCCCTACTACAGTGGAACAACTGAGGCTCAGCAGAAGCAATTATGCTATTACATGAAATAAATTTCATTGATGATGATTCTGCAAACAATATAAACTCAGAAATTACAGATTTCTGTGTTACTTCATTTTCCTAAATTCACCAATGAGATAATACCCTCTGTATATTGACACAAAAGAGGGACATGAAGTTCTTGATGAAGATTAGCAAATTACATTCGAGTCCTACTGGTGTACAAAGGAGAGGGATACATTTTCAGTATTGCAAAAGCTCTTTCCAGTCCAACCAGATGGTCCATATTATCCTGTACCCTGGTAATAAATAAAAGGTCTATGTGAGAGAGAACAGATGGTAAGCTTCCAATCCTGCTTCATAATTAGGACATTAGGAATAAAGATTTGGAAGTATCCGCAAAATTATTTAGTTATGGTTAAGGGGTTGGTTGGAGATTTTGGCAGTAAGACAGCTGTCACTTTCCTTTTCATATGTTAATCCAGTTTTCTTTTTATTCTTTATTTCCCACATCCAGACTGAAGATCTGTCAAACTTGGCCCTCTCAATGAGTATAGAAAGCAGACTCCAAATCTTGGGAAGCAGAATGGAGTGCATCAAGAGCTGAGAAGAAACTTATGTTTAAGAACTGGAATTCATGAGTAGATTTTTATTATCTTTGTATGAACACAGACAGGTATATGGCAATGATGGGATAGTAAAAGGCTAGGACTGGGAAAGAAGTAAATGTGGACTTATTTAAGGTACACTCTCAGCATTTGTCTGCTGTGAAAATGGTAAACCATGCAATAGAATCTTCAGTGCTGCTGGAAGTGGAGTTTGAACCCACTATCTCCTGAAAACGCTGTCATGAGAAGAGTGTCTCTCTCTGTATGACAATGGCAGTGTATAGACATGTGGAGTTTTCGTGTGTCCTTTTGTGTTTGAGTGCTTGTTCTTGGCTCCGTTTTGTGCTGTACCTTCTTCCCACACCGATCTGTCATAACATTTAACCCATTATGTCCCTATCCCCTTTCCTAACTTTCTACATTTGAATTTTTAATTTATCCTTAGTGAAAATAGTTCTCATGGTTTTATAGGTACTTCAGACGGTCTTTATTGCCAGGAGAAAATTCAGAGCTGCGAAATGTTGTCATGTGTGCTGTTATCCTTGATGAATGGTTGAAGGAATTAGCAGCAATCACTCAAGAACAAGCTGTCGCAAACTTGGCTGGGGATTTTTCAGAATATGTATGGTAACTCTATTTGTGTGGTAAGTAATAAGAGTTTATCCATGATATTTCTTCTTTCATGCATAGTGCCTGTGGGACTACCTTACTGTATTAAAGTAAATACAGTATTCTTTGTTGGGGATAGCTGTGCAACAGGGGAATTTCAGAATTAAAAATATGTAAGTACGAAAGGTGATCAAGGTGGTGGTGTTGTTGTTTGAGTCATCAGTCCATAAACTTCTTCTTCTCATGGTCATTCTTCTCTCCATGGCCCTTGTTCTTCCTCTTCTTATTATCATTATTAGACTATTATTATTGTTATTATTATTATTATTATTATTATTATTATTATTATTATTATTATTATTATTATTATTATTATTATTATTATTATTATTATTATTATTATTATTATTCATCAATAGTGTTAGAAAGTACTCAGCTGTGGTTTCCTGCATAGTTATCCTTATCCCTATCCCCATTTGGCAATGTTTTTCACCCACAGTAAACACATGAAAACTGAACATTCGTCAATGTGATATACTTCTGGAATTGGACAAATTAATTGTAAATATTAGTAGGTTTATCTATATTTATTATTATTATTATTATTATTATTATTATTATTATTATTATTATTGAAATTGTAATTCGTTCTTTGTTGTATGTTAATTTCTTCGTAAGAAGCAAAATGTTAATTTATATTGTGTATTATAATAGTTATTTTTATGTACAGCAGGATAGCACAGTACCGTAGTAATTTGTTTGTCTCTTTTTTTTTCATTTATTCAGTATGTTATATATTTTTATGTTAATTATGTATTTCACTGGTTAAGTGTAAGACAGGGACACGTGTCCCTAACTTTGCCAGTTAAAATAAATCATATCTATCTATCTATCTATCCTGTGCTAACCTTTTCATTTCTACGCAACTATTGCATCCTACATCTGCTCTAATCTGCTTATCATATTCATACCTTGGTCTACCCCTACCATTGTTACAACCTACACTTCCTTCAAAAACCAAATGAACAAGTCCTGGATGTCTTAAGATGTGTCCTGTCATTCTATCTGTTCTTCCCGTCAAATTTAGCCAAATCAATCTTCTCTCGCCAATTTGATTCAGTATCTCTTCATTCCTGATTCGGTCTATCCATCTCACCTTCAGCATTCTTCTGTAACACCATATTTCAAAAGCTTCTATTCTCTTTCTTTCTGAGATAGTTATCGTCCATGTTTCACTTCCATACAATGCCATGCTCCACACAAAAGTACAGGTGTGAAAACTACCGCACCATTAGTTTAGTATGTCATGCCTGCAAAATTTTAACACGTATTATTTACAGATGGATGGAAAAACAAGTTGAAGCTGAGTTGGGAGAAGATCAATTTGGCTTCAGAAGAAATGTAGGAACACGTGAAGCAATCCTGACTTTATGTCTGATCTTAAAGGATCGAATCAAGAAGGACAAACCCACGTACATGGCATTTGTAGATCTAGAAAAGGCATTGGATAATGTTGATTGGACCAAGCTATTTAAGATTCTGAAGGTGACTGGGATCAGATACCGAGAACGACGAATTATCTACAATCTGTATAAAAGTCAGTCTGCAGTGATAAGAATCGAGGGCTTTGAAAAAGAAGCAGCAATCCAGGAAGGCGTGACGCAAGGCTGCAGTTTATCCCCTCTCCTTTTCAGTGTTTACATAGAACAGGCAGTAAAGGAAATCAAAGAGGAATTTGGAAAGGGAATCACAATCTAAGGAGAGGAAATCAAAACCTTGAGATTGCCGATGATATTGTTATTTTATCTGAGACTGCAGAAGATCTCGAGAAGCTGCTGAATGGTATGGACGAAGTCTTGGGTAAGAAGTACAAGATGAAAATAAATAAGTCCAAAACAAAAGTAATGGAGTGCAGTCGAACGAAGGCAGGTGATGCAGGAAATATTAAATTAGGAAATGAAGTCTTAAAGGTAGTAGATGAATATTGTTACTTGGGTAGTAAAATAACTAACAATGAAAGAAGTAAGGAGGACATAAAATGCAGATTAGCACAAGCAAGGAAGAGCTTTCTTAAGAAAATAAATTTGCTCACTTTTTGAAGACTTTCTGGGTAGTGCGTAGGATAACACTTGATGGGTTCCTTTCTTATAGATTGTTCGAGTTTATGGCATGTGGAAAGTGATTGGCATCTGACCTGCGGTTCTTATTTGTGAGATCACTTTACGCTTCTCAATCACAATGCGATGAAAATGGTGGAAATCATTCATCATTGTTTGGCATAATGTTGTTCTTCGTCAAAGAGAAAGTCCATTTCTCTTCATATAATCAATCAAGCCTCAGCTAACCGTCAAATCCGAGACACTGATTCTATGTGCAGCAGCTATTTGTCATTCTTTAAAATACAGCATTTCGTGAGAAACGGCTTATCCAACGTTGCGTAACAAAATCATATATATTTAAGCAGATCCTCTTCTACTTGCGGAAACTTGCTGCCTTTTGGTCCGTGAAATGCTTTGCAAAATTTGTTGGTCGCCTGAAGTGCACTTCTCTGTTACCGCGGTAGCGCACGTTGCATTTGGACACTGAATACTTGTTGCCCACTGCCCTAATCCCGTGTTTCGGCGTAACTGATCACCGCAAATTTGTATGATGCAGTATTACTTTTGACTAACAAACAATTTTGAGATCATAGAATGTCCCGTACCTGAAACACTCGTAAAATATGTTTGTAACAGACTGGAATAAGAACGTCACTAGTCACTTCTGGGCTGATTCTCTCACTGAACTAGTGCAGTGGGATTTCCTGCTGGCTAATAACAGCGCGTTGCCCTGTATTTGGAATTCCCGCTTTTGCAGTAGCAAGGCTGCCATTTGAGTAGTTGACATCTTTATTTCCGTTTACCCTCCAGGGTCTGTGTTTCCCTCGGTCTCAATGAGGGATCCCACCTCTACAGCCTCAAGAGCAGTGTCCTGGAGCGTGAGACTTTGGGTCATGGATACAACTGGGGAGGAGGACCGGTACCTCACCCAGGCTGGCCCCACCTGCTATCATGAAGAGGGGCCTTGCAGAAGGATGGGAAGATTGGAAGGGATAGACAAGGATCGAAACACATCTGGACCTGCGTGATGGATGTTCGAAGTTGTGGGTGCGTCAAATACGTGAACATTTCTTTTTCTCTACTTTGGGCCCAAAAAGATTGGGATGCGTAAATTATGCAAGGGCATTAATTATGTGAGAAAATAGGTAGTTTCCTTTATCAGACAGTAAAATGAACGGAAATTTGTAGATATCTCTGAACACTAGGAGATAGCGTTTGTTATATTTTTTAACCATAATGAGAAGAGAAAATACCAGAAACTGCCACCAACAAAACCTCCTTAAAACATTCAACTCATTAAAATTATGCACTTAAATACATGAAACTACCACATACAAAACAATTCAATATGTCCCATACATTATTAAGATACAACCTTGAGAGAGGAGGAAAGCATAGAAACGCAAGAAGAAACACGTGGCCTACAGCTGAAAATTACAGGCCAGTCAGTTGGGCATGCATTGCATGTAAGCTTTGGGAAAGCATTCTTTCTGATTATATTAGACATGTTTGCAAAATTAATAACTGGTTTGATAGAAGGCAGTTCGGTTTTAGAAAAGGTTATTCCACTGAAGCTCAGGTTGTAGGATTCCAGCAAGATATAGCAGATATCCTGGATTCAGGAGGCCAAATGGACTGCATTGCGATTGACCTATCTAAGGCATTTGATAGGGTAGATCATGGCAAACTACTGGCAAAAATGAGTGCTATTGGACTAGAAAAAAGAGTGGCCGAATGGGTGGCTATATTTCTAGAAAATAGAACTCAGAGAATTAGGGTAGGCGAAGCTTTATCTGACCCTGTAATAATTACGAGGGGAATTCCTCAAGGCAGTATTATTGGACCTTTATGTTTTCTTATATATATCAATGATATGTGTAAAGAAGTGGAATCAGAGATAAGGCTGTTTGCAGATGATGTTATTCTGTACAGAGTAATAAATAAGTTACAAGATTGTGAACGGCTGCAGGGTGACCTTGATAGTGTTGTGAGATGGACAGTGGGCGATGGTATGATGATAAACGGCGTCATCATCATCATTCTGTGTCCGGTCAGCATTTCCAAAATGTAGCAACTCCGATGGCCTTGTTGTTCGCCTCGATCAGGTCCTGTGTAGTGCAGGGATCTTCTAGTAGGGGACAGATGAGCAGGTGGTTCGGATCTAGTTACACCACACTCGCAGGATGCGTCTCCATCAGCTGGAAGTATGGCCCATTTTTGCATGTTGGTCTTGCAAAGAGGTACACCCACCCTAAGACGATTAAAAGATCTCCAAATAGGGTAGGGAAGGTCATTTCCTGGAGCGGACACACACAAAGCAAGAGCAGAGGTTCTCAGAACGTGAGGGCTGCTCCCCGGGTGGTGGCTGTGAGCTTTCTCAAAATATTGTTCCGTGAACTAACTTTCAGCCTGGTGTTGTGACAATGTTTCTTGAAGGACAGTGTTCGGTCAAGAGTAACACCTAGATACACAGGTGTTGGACAATGTTCTAGTAGTTTGCCTTGCCATATAATGTCCAGTTCCTGCCGAGCTTCTCTATTCCTTAAGTGAAATGCGCACACCTGAGTCTTGTTGGGATTTGGCTTTAGATGATTGCCTTCATAGTAAGAGCCAAGAGTATCTAGTGCAGAAGTCAACTTTTCCTCCACCTCTTCAAATGTCTTTCCTTGGGCAGCCACTGCAGTATCGTCAGCATAGATGAAAAGCCTGGTATGTTCCATTATGGGCTGATCATTAGTGTAAAGAGCACAGGGGCTAGCACACTGCCTTGAGGTAAACCGTTCTTTTGTACGCGCCATCTGCTCTTCTTATCATGGAGAGAGACTTGGAATCTTCTATTCTGCAGGAGAATGCCAATAAGAGATGTTAGTTGATAATCATTAGTGAGCTGGTAAATTTTCCTCAGTAACTTCCTGTGGTTGATGGTGTCATAAGCAGCTGTTAAGTCAACAAAGGCAACTCCAGTTACCTTACGCTGTTCAAAACCATCCTCGATGTGTTGAGTAAGGTTCAGGATTTGACTGCAGCATGACTTTCCAGGTCGAAAACCAGCTTGTTGAGGAATGAACTTTCCTTCGAGGATGCCACTAATTCGGTTAAGAATAAGGCGCTCGAAGACCTTGAAACAATGACATAACAATGATACTGGGTGAAAGTTTTTAGGATCGTTTGGCTCCTTACCAGGCTTAAGTAGTGCAACCACTCGAGCTTTCCTCCAGAGCTTGGGAATATAAAGCTTAGATGCACACTCATTAATCATTGTAAGCAGCCATTGCAGAGTAGTCCTGCCAAATTTCTTGATCTGTTCTACTTTGTTATCATCGATGCCAGCAGCCTTATTTAATTTCAAGGTGGAGATGACAGACCTTAGTTCATTCAAGGTGAAGGGTTCTTGGAGATTATGGTTCTCACTTCCTGGGGTTTGTTCCAGTTGCTCCCGTGTACTCCGACCTTTAATCTTCCTGTTCATGAGTAACTGGGTTGCAATCTGGTCTGCTATGATTGTGGTGAAGTTTCTAGGTTCTGTTAGGTCACCACTGAGGTTTTTCAGGAGATTCCAGGCTCGCCTACTGTTCAACTTCATGTCCAGATTCTCTACCAGTGAGGTCCACTTAACTTTGCGATTTTTTGAGATAGTTTGCAGCAATTCCTCACCAACCTGGATAGTTTCATCAGCAAAAGTGTCAGCCTCAAAAAAGATCTTTGTAATGGTTCATCAGCTGTTTGCTGTCATCAGTCATTCCTGGTATGTAATTTGTTCTACAACCTCTTGGAATGGCCCTTCTAGAGGCTGTCTGGACGCATTTGACAAATGCCTCGTACATCTCAGGTTTCGGTGGGATCTTGGCAACTTCTATATCAAGCTCGTTGGTGAATCTTTCCCAATTGGCCTTCTGAAAATTAAACCTTTGCTTGAAAGGTACCTCCTCTGACACTACCATGGCATTCACTTTGCAGATTACAGGTCTATGTTGGGTAGATGGGATGGGCTTACCCATCATCTTCACACAACTCTCAGCAACTTTTGATGACACGAAAATATTGTCAGGGTTGTAGCCTCTCTTCCACCGACCGCTATTGAAAGATGCTGGTAGCTTTGGATCATGAATTAGATGAAGATCATGATTCTCTGCCCAGGTTTCCAATTTATCTCCATTGGTATCTGAATCTGGGTATCCCCAAGATGTGCTTCGGCAGTTGTAATCGCCAAGGATGAAATTTACGCCCTGGTAATTAAAGTTAATAGGTTCTTCAAACGTGAAGTCAACATTGGGAGGCTTGTATACAGAAGTAACGCTAAAGTGTGGCGTACATACAGAAATAATCTCGATGTCATCCCTTTCAGTTAGTGAGGTTAATGTGATATTTAGGTTTGGTCTGGTGAAAATGGCACTACCGAATTTATCATGGGGCCTTTCCAGAACAAGCTCCATGCCTGCGATTTTGGGTCGATGGCTGTTGTAGCCCCGGTGAGTCTCTTGCACTAGAAGAATGTCACATTTACATTCCTTACACAAGTCAGCCAATAAGGTCTCTTTGGCACACGAAAAACTCTCAATGTTTATCGAGACCATAACAAGTGGTCTTAAAAAAGACCCTTAGGAGGATTACTGCTTCTGTGTTGACCGGTAGTGGATGAATCCACCGCTGCTAATTTGCAACGTTGCCCAGGGTGCGCCCGATTGTACTGATTTTTCATAGCGTAATTTATACAATCTTCGAGGAGATAAACGGGGTTAAAAGTCAGGTTGTGAGTTTCACAAATAGGAAAAGTCCTCTCAGTTTTAAATACTGTGTTGATGGGGTGAAAGTTCCTTTTGGGGATCATTGTAAGTACCTAGGTGTTAAAATAAGAAAAGACCTTCATTGGCGTAATCACATAAATATGATTGTTAATAAAGGGTATAGATCTCTGCACATGGTTATGAGGGTATTTGGGGGTTGTAGTAAGGATGTAAAGGAGAGGGCGTATACATGTCTGGTAAGACCCCAACTAGAGTATGGTTCCAGTGTATGGGACCCTCACCAGGATTACTTGATTCAAAAACTGGAAAAAATCCAAAGAAAAACAGCTCGATTTATTCTGGGTGATTTCCGACAAAAGAGTAGCATTACAAAAATGTTGCGAAGTTTGGGCTGAGAAGACTTGGGAGAAAGGAGAATGTGTTGTATTGAATAGGTGGATGAATAATAAAACATTCAAGTGTTATTTAATACAAATATTTTCAATATGGACCCAAAAATGAATTTTATCACATGTAATAAGTGGTATGTTCCGAGCTGTCAGTGGTGAGATGGTGTGGGAGGACATCAGTAGACGAATAAGTTTGAATGGTGCCTTTAAAAGTAGGAAAGATCACAATATGAAGATAAAGTTGGAATTCAAGAGGACAAATTGGGGCAAATATTCGTTTATAGGAAGGGGAGTTAGGGATTGGAATAACTTACCAAGGGAGACGTTCAATAATTTTCCAATTTCTTTGCGATCATTTAAGAAAAGGCTAGGAAAACAACAGATAGGGAATCTGCCACCTGGGCGACTGCCCTAAATGCAGATCAGTAGTGATTGATTGATGTTGATTGATTGAACTCCGATGAAACTACGAACAGAAACATTGTTAACAACGCGTAAACAACACAATAAAGAACTCATTTTTTCATCCCGATTAACTGAGTCGCTGTCGCGCACTAGTTTGTCTTGCTTGCAGGAAGATTGCCGTCCCGAATCCCCTGCTGTATGAAGCACACACGCTGTTGTGGTCAGCGGGAAACACGATACACGCAGGCAAAGGACGAAACACTCATGAAATAAAGCATCAAATAAATACGCTTGAAAATGAGGTTTCGTAAATTTCACATAGGAATTTATCCTAGGGGAAAAGTATTGGCCGTACTGGAGGTTATATTGGTCAAAAATAGGAAGAAGTAAAAATAAATCTGAAAATCGGAAGACGAGTTAAAAAACGGAAAGTTTCCGGGTAAATCGGAAGGGTTGGCAGCTATGCGAGTGCAATTAGTCTAGACAAAAGTGTGACTGAATGGGTGGCTATATTTTTAGAAAATAGAACTCAGAGAATTAAGCTTTTCAAGAAGGAACTATAAATTTTTGTCTAAAAAATCTGGTAAAAACACTGAAGGTTTGATCGATAAATTAAAAAGTTTAACGAAGAGGAAAAAGAACAATTCCGAGCTGATTTAGAAGAAGCTATAGAAAGAGAGGAAAATATCATAGTAATGGGAGTTGGATCAGACAGGCTTGGATATGAAAATGTACTACTGTAGGTCCACATGGTTATGGAGACAGGAACCCAGAAGGAGAAAGTCTTCTAAATCTATGTGTAAGGAATGGCTTGAGAATAAGCAACAGTTGGTTTCAGAAGCAGCTAAGTCATAAACTAACAAGATATTGTTGGAATGGAGATACTAAAACTCTGATAGATTATTTTATATCAGACAATGAAGCAGGAAAGACCATATGTGATGTCAGAGTTATACCAAGTGAAAGCCTGGACAGTGACCACAGACTTCTCCTCGCAACAATAAAGCACATTGAAATTTATAGACCTCAGAAACACAGGAAACCAAAAATAAAGACATGGGAGCTAAAGAAGGCAGAGAAACAAGTTGAATACACAAAAAAAGTGACCAATAAATTACCGTCAGATGCATTACAAGAAGGCAACATCGAGTGGACTAGATTCAAAGAAAGCATTGTCGGAGCTGCAGTAGAAGTTTGTGGTAAAACTAATAGCAAAATGAAGGCAAAAGAAACTCCTTGGTGGAACGATCGGGTGAAGATTGCTGTGAAAGGGAAAAATGAAACCAGGAAAGCCAGAGACAAAGAAATGCAAAAAGGAAGTCAAAGGACTGAATCTAGAGCAAACGAACTGCAGCAGAAATACAGAGATCAGAAGCTACGAGTAAAGAAAATTGTGGCCGAAGAAAATCGGAAAGCTTGGACTGATTTCACAGATAAACTAGAGCAAGACAGCAAAGCTAATTCTAAACTACTTTACCGAACAATACGAAATATAAGAACAGACAATGAATACATAACAGCAATAGAGGAACCAGACGGTAACATAGTTAGGGAAGAGACAGAAATAAGGAAGATCATGAAATCCTATTTTGATAATTTATACAACAGTACTGGGAAAGACTCCAATGATGTAACCACGCAGGTCAGTTTAAGCTGCAATGATGAGCCTGACCAAGAGAGCACGCCAACATGGAAGGAAGTAGAGATGGCCCTTAATAGTATGCCCAAAGAAAGATCAACAGGATTTGATGAAGTCAGTGCAGATATGATCAAAGCAACTGGTGCAATAGGAATACAGTGGCTTCATAGAGTAATTAATGCAATATGGAAGGCTAGGAAAGGCCCAGATGATTGGAAAAAGGGAATAATAATACCTCTCTTCAAAAAAGGAAGCCGGAAGAAATGTAGCAATTATAGAGGGATCGCTTTTGTTGTCCCATGGTTTGAAAATATTTGAGAAAATACTTGAAAAAAGGCTAAGGAAAATAATAGAACCACAACTACAGGAAGAACAATATGGATTCAGAGAACACCGATCAACTACCGATCTCATATTTGCACTTAGAATACTGTTAGAAAAGCATTGGGAGAAGGGCAAAGACTTAACACTAGTGTTTTTGGATCTCGAAAAAGCATTTGATAGTGTTCCAAGGAAGACTATATGGGAATGCTTAAGAAAGAAAAATGTACCCAAAGGGCTTATCCAGAAAGTTAAAATGCTTTACGAAGACTGCTGCAGCTGCGTTCAGATAGGAAACGGTAATTCTGATTGGTTCCAAACGACTAAAGGAGTGCAACAAGGCAGTACCCTTTCACCCTTACTTTTTATCACCGTCATGGATGAAGTCATGAAAGAAATTAAGCAGAAAAACAATATGGACATCAATGCATTTGCATTTGCAGATGATGTAGTAATTTGGGGAAATACAGAGAAGGAAGTCCAAGAGAGGCTGAACACCTGGAATGAACATTTGAAAGCACACGGATTATCAATAAATAAATCGAAAACTGTTACTATGTCTGTCAACAGGCAGAAGAAGAAAGGAAAAATAATGCTGGAAGGTACACAGCTGGAAACAGTAGACCAGTGTAAATATCTTGGGTGCATCATTTCAAGTGATAACAGAATACAGCATGAGATTAACAACCGCATTCAAAAATCAGCTCAGTTCTACCATCAAGTTCGGAACCTCCTCTGGAACGAACAAGTTCCCTTAAGATCAAAGCAGATTCTATTCCAATCATACTTCACCCCCATAATAACATATGGCCTAGAAACCTGCACAACAACCCAACAAGTGGATAGCAAACTACAAGCCGCAGAAATGAAGTTCCTACGAACTGTGGTACAGAAGACAAAAAGGGACAGGGTAAGGAATGAAAGAATAAGGAAGGAAGCTGGTGTGTACCCATCCCTGAATGAAAAAGTGACAAGGGCCCGTTTGAAATGGTTTGGCCATGTCAAACGAATGGACGATAGAAGGACAGCAAACCAATGGCTACACACAGTTGTGGCCGGAAGAGATGGCTGGACCAAGTGAAAGAGGACATAGGAACAAGAGGAGTCAGCTGGGATGTCGTCTTGAGAGAAGAGTGGTACATGGACAGACAGAAGTGGAGAGTGCTCGTAAACCACACCCGGGCAACTGGAGTGGAAAACTGATGATGAATGTTCAATCCAATCATTCTCTTCATTCAATCAATATTGTAAACATGTATATCATCATCATCATCATCAATGTCCAACTCCAGTTCCCCGGATGTGGTTTAAACAAGTATATTAGTATACAAATTTTGAAGATATACCCTTTCATTCAAAACAATTTAAGTAAATACAGCGGCCTAAGTATATTAGAAATATAATATTCCATGTCTATCCTTGAATTAGTTACAAACAACAATTATTTCACTTTTGATAACTTTATTTATGAACAAGAAGAACTGCCTATGGGATTGCCGCCTCAGTTCTCTTGGCTGAGATTTACTTGGATTTTTTCGAGCATACCAAAACTGATGATAATAATAATAATAATAATAATAATAATAATAATAATAACTGTGACAATATCCTTTTCTGGGCAAGATATGTAGATGACACTATAGTAATTATGAATGAGAGCGTAACAGGTACTGTTACGCTCTCATTAATCTAAATAGCATTGGTCCACATACAAAATTCACACTTGAATCTGAAATTCAACAGAAAATTAATATTATCAGGCATCCAATCCAGGCTCCTTAAGATATAAGATTTTCAGAAAACCTATCCAAACAGTCACTACAATCTGTCAAGATTCTAAAATTCGCAAATGAGCAGCATACAAGAGCTTGGGGTACCAAGCCTTCAATGTTCCGGAGAGACCTCAAAAATGAGTTGAACACTGTTCATAATATTGCTAAATCTAATGGATACAACAGTTTCTTTCTTCTTGCTTCCGAATTTGCCCAACTGTGGACTGTCTGAAACTTAATGCTTTCTGGCCAGTCTTCTTCTTTTCTCTTCCCAGAATTTCTTCATTTTTTCACTCCTTATTTTTCTCTGCTCCTCAGATATTACAAATTTGAGCCTATTCTTCCGCTGCTCTTCATGGAATTTGTGGTCATGTACTCGAGTTCTGAACTTCTTTCTGTTGAGGATCAATTCTAGTGTTATTTTAATTTCTTCTGCTTCCTTCTGAACCTCCTCAACATATTTCGTTGTCCTCCTCAATCCAATTATATATTTAAATATTCTTTTAGTCAGGCGGTTGTCATTCATTCTGACGAGGTGTCCATAAAATTTCAGTCTTTGTTTCACATTGTGTCCGTGATCTTTTCGGAATACTTGTAGAGATCCTCATTTCTCCTTTTCCTCCATGTACCATCCGTCGTTTTCTGAGGTCCAAGAATTTTCCTCAGAATTTTCCTTTCCTTCTCGATTTCTTTCAGTTCCCCTCTTTTATTTAAGATAAGGCATTCTGAACCGTACCGCCCCTCTGGTTTTACAACAACGTTGTAGTGTTTAATTTTGTATTTGTAGGATATTGCCCGTTTATTGTACCTGTTGTGTCAGTCTGTAGGCCAGTTCCAATTTTCTAGCTCTTTCCTTGTTTGCCTCCTTGTCTAGTCCATTGGATTGGATCAGTTTTTCCAAATACTTATACTCATAGTGGTTATTATCGCTAGGAAAGTAGAACCATGGGATTTGTCATGTTTGCGGTACTAATCAAAAGTAGCGTAGACTCGCCGCATTCTACACAGTATGGTACTACTCACAGGTAATGAAATTCGCACATGGAAAACATGGGCCTGTTCTTCCGCTGTTCTTGATAGAATTTGTAGTCATCTACTAGAGTTCTGAACTTCTTTCTGTTGAGGATCAATTCTGGTGTTATTTTAATTTCTTCTGCATCCTGCTTAACCTCCTCCACCCATTTCGTTGTCCTCCTCAATCCAATTATATATCTAAATACTATTGTTTCATGTCAGTTTCTGTGAATGCGAGACATTGCAGGTCGGATATACTAATTGTTTTAAATTCATATCCATCCATTCATTATTCTGGTCAGTGGAGGATTTTGGACTTTTAATTTTTCATTCCATTTCATCTCATTTCATACCATTATGATGATAATGATGATGCTTGTTGTTTAAAGGTGCCTAACATCGAAGGTCATCGGCCCCGTACCATTATGGGCTGATGACCTCGATATTAAGCCCCTTTAAAGAACAAGCATCATCATCATAATCAACAAATATAAATATTGTCCCTCAACCACTTTGAAAAAAGTATAAACAAAACTCCTCCTTTTCCACTTTTACGTTCAATGAACAAATTTTCAAAGTCACGAACATCTTTAAAAAGCACTATGTAAAAGTAGTATTTGAAAGCAATAATAGGAATGTAGAAGTCTGACATAATGCCACATCCATAAACAAGTTCAATAGTCTGTGAGCTTGCATCCGGGAGATGGTAGGTTCGAATCCCACTGCCGGCAGCCCTGAAGATGGTTTTCCGTGGTTTCCCATTTTCACACCAGGCAAATGCTGGGGCTGGGGCTGGGGCTGTACCTTAATTAAGGCCATGGCCGCTTCCTTCCCATTCCTAGGCCTTTCCCATCCCATCGTTGCCATAAGGCCTATCTGTATCGGTGCAACGTAAAGCAAAATAGCAAAACAAAAAAAAGAAAAAGAAAGTTCAATAGTTTTTCAAAATCAGGAGTGTACAGGATTCATTACAACAGTTGTTATTCTTCGTATATTGGACAGACTGGAAGGAGCTATAATATAAGATACTCAGAACAATTTAATGCTCTGAAGTACAATAGATTTTCATCTGTGGGAGAGCATATGCATGGCTATAATCACAAATTCACAAACATAAAACAAGATATGAAGACTCTCAAAATCATCAACAAAGGACCCCTCCTCATTGTTATAGAAAGCTGCTTCATATGTGTAGATCAATATTTTAACCCAATGTATAATCTTAATGACATTTCAGAAAAGCCAAATATCCTGTTTAACCTTCTAATTCCCATTTTTAGAAACGTCAAACCAAAAAGTCGTAATTCAATTTTTCATACTATTCACAGCACCTATCGTCATGAGCATCTGTTTTCCTGCATCCTTGGGCCCCGCCTTAATCCCCCTTCGCCTTCCCTGCCCTCTCCTCTCTCCAAGCCCTGCCCTCTCCCTTTCCATTTTCCCTCTGTATCTCAACTCCTCCCCATTAGTACAAAGCACACAACAGTAGACAATGCACCACGTGCCACAACGAAAGTTAAGTCCCATATAACTTGTGCCATTTTATTAGCACACTCCCTCCTTTTAGTTAATTAATTTTTGACTATCATTTATTTAGGTTGACTTCATGGACATCGAATTGAATTGCGAATCTCTACCAGCTGCAATCTAAGAATGTGCCAGCTATTTATCATATCTCCGTGTGCCGTCCTTGACTCAACCATTGACAATTTCCAACAGAGGAACTTTTAATTGTTTTTCAAAATATTTTAACAGGAAGCATTAATGAAATATTTTAGCACGATGCAATGCATCTAAGGATTTTAGAGCCTTATTTTAAATTCATCATATATTTTACGTGTTGTGCACATAGTACATCCCAGATGCTTTTAGTACCTTTATGTCATTTGTGTATGTTCATACATTTGTTTCATAACACTATCCTCCACCACAATAACACACAGTTACCTACACATGGCAGATGCTGCCCACCCTCATCGGAGGGTCTGTCTTACAAGGGCTGCACTCGGCTAGAAACAGTCACACGAAATTTTTATTATTATACATTTGTTTTAGTCATTAGATGTGTTTGTACAGTTTTGTATTATGGCTGATGATGGCCAGCCAAGGTTGAAACTAGTTCCTAGATTAGAAATGTAATGTAAACATTGCATAATATAATATTGAAAAGGTGGACCATTACAACATAAGTTAGTTATTATTGTGTCCCTACCATTAGTGGGATTCTAATTACCTGGCTGTATTTCAAGGACACGATTGAAGGCCTGGTGGTCAACAACAGTGATCTGTTCAACATAGAAAAATTACACATTTGAAGGCCTGATGGTCAACAATAATGATCTATTAAACATATAAAAATTACACTCCTTGTTCTCCTATTTGAAGGGCAAATCACTGGGCTGAGTGGCTCTAGACGGTTGAGACGCTGGCCTTCTGACCCCAACTTGGCAAGTTCGATCCTGGCTCAGTCCGGTGGTATTTAAAGGTGCTAAAATATGTCAGCCTCGTGTCGATAGATTTACTGGCACGTAAAAGAACTCCTGTGGGACTAAATTCCGGCACCTCGGCGTCTCCAAAAACCGTTAAAAAAAAGTAGTTAGTGGGACGAAAAAGCCAATAACTTTATAATAATAATAATAATAATAATAATAATAATAATAATAATAATAATGGTTCTGGTTTGCCTATGATTAGTACCCAATATACGAAGAACACCACGGGATAGTGCGGGTCCCTGTGGTTAGTACACGTATGTGATGAACACCATAGGTTTACGCTGTAAATGGTGCCACCATAGGTCTATATTCCATGTGTGAATTTATTTACCTGTGAGTAGTACCATACTGTGTGGAATGCCGCAAGTCTACACTACTTTTGATTAGTACCACAACATGACAAATACCATGGTTCTACTTTCCTAGTGATGCGTACTATCATGAGGGGCCAATGACTTGGATTTTGGACCCCTTCAGACTAAAAGCGTCATCAATTCAGTATTATGCTATAGACGCAGTCCCTTGGTTAGTAATGCTATTGTTTCACGTCAGTTTCTGTGAAGTAATAAATCTCATTGTAGACCGTATTGGACATCAGATTATGAAACTTAAAAATAATAGTTAACACCAAAAAATAATAGTTAACACCACCTTCCCGATACTTATCTTTCCTTATATTTAGGATATAAACATTACAACAGGCGTTGTGAGATGGGACATGTATCGCTTAACTGTCGTAAGCATCATCAGCCGAAATAAATCTTACTAAAGTTAGGTCAGGGCCCCGAACCTAGTGTCCTTAAAATATATGGCACCCTAAGAATCGACATTTACATTTAGAAAATCAAAAAGGCTTAAAACTAGTTTGAAAAAAAAAAAAGTTACAACATGGCTAAGAGAGAAACATACGATCGTGTTGAAACAGAGGTTAAAAACAGAAAGTACAATACGGAGCTGGTGGTGAAATAATTAAAATCATTAGGATGTCATTGCTACCAGTCATTCAACCAGAATGTTCAAACATAAAACAAGAGTGAAAATATATAAGAGTGTTCATCATGGCTAAGTGAAAAACAACATCACGTAATCTTGTTGCCAGAGGTTAAAAGCATAAGGCACAACACAGAACTGGCAGTGTAATAATCAAACTCGTTGGTACCAGTCAGTTAATAAGAATGTTCATACATAACAAAAAATGATGATTATATTCTTTTGAATGAAGAAATAATTAAATCTCGCTCTTGTATAGATACGTGAGTCAGGCAAGAGAAATCACATATTGTTGCAGACATGGAGTAGTAACACTTCAAACAGGATTGATCACGCCTGAAGCCACTTATAGGTAGAGGCCAATATCCACTTCATCCAAAACAATGGTTAAAGCCAAATAACAGGTTTTCTTCATTTTACTGGGAGTTCAAGACCAAAACGGAAAAAATAAGATGTAAAGTGCGTGAACTGAAGTCTGAAAAATGGAATAAGGAAAAGATGTACTCGGGCCTTGAAAATAGGGAGTTCAAAATGAGAGTCTAAGATCACTTACCTCTTATATTGGATGAGCGTTGACTGGAGACATTAGCCGTTTGAGGGGGTCTGTTAAACGTATGCCCGCTGCTACATGTATCTATGTGCTTGCTTAGGCGGAGAGTAAATTGGGATGGGAGGGGTAGGCGCAACAATGAGAGTGCTGGAAGCTGGCGGCAGAGTATGGGGAGGGAGTAAGGTGGAATCTGTTATGGCGACCGGAGGGATATTTAAAGGTTTATAATTGAAGATTTTTGTTGTTCTCAGGGGCATCGTTTACATTATTATTATTATTATTATTATTATTATTATTATTATTATTATTATTATTATTATTATTATTATTATTATTATTATTATTATTCAAACGTTGATCCAAGAAGATGTACATATTTTCCAATACAGTCATTAAGCTGCTTTTATTTACATATTTTATAATGTGGAGGTCCTGATCAATTGTAGAATAATTGTGGCCGGAATCCCTCATGTGGTTGCTCATGGCAGAGTACTTTTTATGCTTTAAGGCATTATAATGTTCCAAGTATCTAGTTCTAAAACTGCAGCCAGTTTGTCCGATATAAGAAAATTCACACTGGGGGCATTTGAGTCTGAGAGTTCGAAAATTTGTCCTGAGAAGTATTTACCAAGTTGGAATTAAAAAATATATTCCGATTAATGTTGCGAGTTCGGTACGCGATTCTGATATTATGCTTCTTAAATGGGTTAGTAATGCTGTACACGGCGGGGTTAATGAAGGTGAAGGTGGCAGTGTTTATTCTTTCGAGCTTATATGGAATTAAATTTGTAGTATTTTTTTATTTTATTTTACCAATAATCTTATTGATCAGGTTAGGTTTATAGCAATTAAGTTTTGCAAGTTCTTTTATCTATTCAAACTTTTTTTTTCCGGTTAGAAGGGGATAGTGGAACATTTAATGCTCGATGAACTAAACTGTAGAAAGTTGCTTGTTTATGAGATTGAGGGTGTAAAGACTCATTCTTTATTGTCAAAGGAGCAGCGGAGGGCTTTCTGTAAATTTGGAAAATTTGGAAATTTGGCTCTGGTCAAGGTTAAGTCAAGGAAGTTTAAAGACTTGTTGATTTCATCTTCCTTAGTGAACCTGATATTGTGGTCAAGGTCATTAAGGTGACATCAGAACATCAGAATCGCATACCGAACTCGCAACACTATTCAGAATATATTTTTTAATTCCAACTTGGTAAATACTTCTCAGGACAAATTTTCGAACTCTGGTATTTACAGACTCATAATAATAAAGTTATTTGCTTTACGTCCCACTAACTACTTTTACGGTTTTCGGGGACGCCGAGGTGCCGGAATTTAGTCCCGCAGGAGTTCTTTTACGTGCCAGTAAATCTACCGACGCGAGGCTGATGTATTTGAGCACCTTCAAATACCACCGGACTGAGCCAGGATCGAACCTGCCAAGTTGGGGTCAGAAGGCCAGCGCCTTAACCGTCTGAGCCACTCAGCCCGGCTTTACAGACTCAAATGCCCCCAGTGTGAATTTTCTTATATCAGACAAACTGGCCGCAGTTTTAGAACTAGATACTTGGAACATTATAATGCCTTAAAGCATAAAAAGTACTCTGCCGTGAGCAACCATATGAGGGATTCCGGCCACAATTATTCTACAATATTGATCAGGACCTCCACATTTTAAAATATGTAAATAAAAGCAGCTTAATGACTGTATTGGAAAATATGTACATCTTCTTGGATCAACATTTTAATAATAATAATAATAATAATAATAATAATAATAATATAAACAATGTCCCTGAGAACAACAGCCCATTAATTGAACAAGTCCCCAAGTTACTCACTAATTTGAATATACATCATAACAGTTTCACAAAAATCTTCAATTATAAACCTTTAAATATCCCTCTGATAGCCATAACAGATTCCACCTTACTCCCTCCCCATACTCCGCCGCCAGCTTCCAGCACTTTCATTGTTGCGCCTACCCCTCTCGTCCCAACTTACTCTCCGCCTAAGCAAGCACACAGATACAACACACGCAGCAGCGGGCATACGTTTAACAGACCCCCTCAAACGGCTAATGTCTCCAGTCAACGCTCATCCAACATAAGAGGTAAGTGATCTTAGACTCTCATTTTGAACTCCCTATTTTCAAGGCCCAAGTACATCTTTTTCCTTTTTCCATTTTTCAGACTTCAGTTCACACACTTTACATCTTATTTTTTCCGTTTTGGTCTTGAACTCCCAGTAAAATGAAGACACCTGTTGTTCGGCTTTAACCATTGTTTTGGATGAAGTGGATATTGGCCTCTACCTATAAGTGGCTTCAGGCGTGATCAATCCTGTTTGAAGTGTTACTACTCCATGTCTGCAACAATATGTGATTTCTCTTGCCTGACTCACATATCTATACAAGAGTGAGATTTAATTATTTCTTCATTCAAAAGAATATAATCATCATTTTTTGTTATGTATGAACATTCTTATTAACTGACTAGTAGCAATGAGTTTGATTATTACACTGCCAGCTCTGTGTTGTACCTTATGTTTTTAACCTCTGGCAACACGATTACGTGTTGTTGTTTTTTTTTTTTTTTTTCACTTAGCCATGAAATAAAATGTCGTATGGCTTTTAGTGCCAGGATATCCCAGAACGGGTTCGGCTTGCCAGGTGCAGGTCTTTCTATTTGACGCCCGTAGGCGACTTGCGCGTCGTGATGAGGATGAAATGATGATGAAGACGACACATACACCCAGCCCCGGAGCCATTATAATTAACCAATTAAGATTAAAATCCCCAACCCGGCCGGGAATCGAACCCGGGACCCTCTGAACCGAAGGCCAGTACGCTGACCGTTCAGCCAACAGGTCTTATGAACACTCTTATATATTTTCACTCTTGTTTTATGTTTGAACATTCTGATTGACTGTCTGGTAGCAATGATATCCTAATGATTTTAAATATTTCACTACCAGCTCCGTATTGTACTTTCTGTTTTTAACCTCTGTTTCAACACGGTTGTATGATTTCTCTTAGCCATGTTGTAACTTTTTTTTTTAACTAGTTTTAAGCCTTTTTGATTTTATAAATGTAAATGTTGATTCTTAGGGTGCCATATATTTTAAGGACACTAGGTTCGGGGCCCTGACCTAACTTTAGGCTAAGATTTATTTCGGCTGATGATGCTTACGACAGTTAAGCGAAACATGTCCCATTTGACAATGCCTGTTGTAATGTTTATATCCTAAATATAATGAAAGATAAGTATCGGAAAGGTGGTGTTAACTATTATTCTTATTTTAAGTATCATAGTTTCTGTGAATGCGAAACATTGCGGGTCGGATCGAGGGATTGTTTTAAGTTCATATCCGTCCATTCATTCTTTGTCCTCACATTTTGAATTATGGTCAGTGGAGGATTTTGGACTTTTAATTTGTCATTCCATTTCGTACTATTAGGGGCCGATGACCTCGATGTTAGGCCCCTTTAAAGAACAAGCATCACCATCATCAAACTCCCTAAATGTTTAGTTACATTGAATATGTTTATCAGAAACATTCCTTTGACTAAAATATTGATCTGCTATTGTTTTATGCTCATACTTTTCTTCATCGCAGCTGATAAGCGGAATACATTGTCATAATTACCAGTACTATTTATTTATTTCATGACATCACTCAACAAGTTTACATTATAACACTAATAATCATTAAGAAACTAGCTTGGATAATCCTAATCTAACATCCTATAATCTGCATAAATTTACACTCAGCGCAAAATAAAACAACCCACGTCAAATCGCTTATAATGCATATGGTTATACCTTGGACTATTTCCGACACCTCCTTCAATATGATTTCACGTCGATAAGACTCAAGTGTCATAATGCACCTCACCCAACTCTAGGGTGGATGGACTACTGCACCCAGTGTGCTCCACAATCATGACTTCATATCACAAGAACCTACATATGTGCTTTGGAAACCAACAATACAACACAATCATCCATCACGAACTTTATGGATTTTCAGCTATTGTGGTGTACAAATAAAATAATCGCAAAACTTTGTACAACCCTCAACAACATCACTACCGGTTCTCAAATTTTGACATCCCTGAAAATGGTTATTTCCAACATAACATCCCATCGTGTCATTTCCATTGCTTCAATAATTAATTCAAGTCTCTACTAAAATGACTCTCTTCTAAAATAATGAAATCTAATTCCCAACATTTACTACAAATGACAGATCTCGGTTACAGTTTCTTTCTAACGATGAACTGGTTCGACCGCCCAACAGCTGGCTTGATAACAGGAACACGACCCCTCTTCGCCCTCACTTAAAAAAAAAAACACACACACACACATGTTATCTTAACCTGCATCAAATGAAAACCTCACCTTGCTGACAATTCACATGAAATACAATTCTTGACCAACACAGAATATGCAAAGAGATTTAAGTTAAAACATCACTTGAAATATTCTTATCCATCACGGTCCTATGGTTTCATGTGGAATCCTAACTATGGAATGACCCTGTTCCCATATCATTAACTTGCACAAAATAAATCCTCAGGTTCCCTACAATGAAAATCTCAGCATAAAGTCTCTTCAACGCTACAGAATTTCAACAACCTGATCCACATTCCTTCCCATCTTTACAAGACTTATACCACTTGCTGTCACAAATTCTCTACATGACAATAATATGGAATATCTCTCTTGGATGACCCACTATGTTGTTGCCTAAAACACTCGGTGGCAAACTAACCATGTCTCTTTGCATATCTGAGATTGACAACACAATATTTCCAAACCAAAACTCACAACTTGACTTACAAAAATTTTACCATTATTTTCCTCTCATCAATTCTGTACAGATTTTAACAGACTTTTGGAATAGTACTCACCTTTAAGAAATTGTACTGGTCTCGCCTCGTAACTTCCCTTGACAAAATTTACAGCACCGAACACATGACAGTGTGCATTCTACAACAGTTGACCTTCCATCATTATCGCGCACTTGCTCTAAATGGTAAAGGTAGAGGTAATGGTAAATGGTAGAGGAAATTCATCTTTACACCGAACAGAATTTTGTGATAAATTAATGTCTTAACTTTGACAAACAACAAATATAGAAAATAAACGCATGGAAATGATACTTTGCTCTAGACATTATAATCATTTTACAGCCATCGAATCTATTACATACAACATTTCACATGCTAGTTTCGAGACTTTCCCGATTATCCAAGAAATATTAAAAAAATTACCTTTTGTCATATTCCTCTGATATTTTTACAAAATAAAAGGGTGACCAAAGTGTGTCACAATACACAAATAAAATGGTGACATCATGAAATAAATAAAATGCACTTTATAACAGAGTTAATTTACATACCTGGAAGTTGTGTGTGGTTTCACATCTTAACAGGCCCACCAGCCTCTCATTCTTTATCTAGCCATCTCGACAGATAATGGCTTTACAAACGTATTCTTTCTTTTGTTTACTTGCAACATCATTCACCTGAAAATAATGACATTAAGGAATGCCCTTGACACGTTCTCTTCCTCGCGAACCAAACACATTCATCAAATCACTGATTCACACTCGCAATAAAGTTAAAACTCATGTTCTTCTAAGCACAGTTACAGTTAAAATCAAGGACTCAAATGGAAGATAACATCACTTGCGAGCAGTGGCGTGTGCTGGGATCAGGACGTGGGCTACCACTAGACTTAGGTTACGCCTTTTTGATACTTGGTTTAATAAACTTGAAGCCTTCAGCGTTTTGAGTTGCAGCCAATAGCCAATGGAGAAGCCTGTTGTGTTGTGAAGGCAGCTTCACGAGCTATTGCCCTGGCCTCTGCTACTGTCAATACTCAACACGTGATCAGTGGAGATGGAAGCCTAAGGTTTAGCAAATTAAAGTCCGGTTTTGTGGCTAAGTGGACAGAATGCTTGCCTTTGGCCCGATGGCCCCGGTTCAGTTTTCAGAATCAACCCCCTCACACTGTTAATTCCCCTGGCTTGGGGACTGGGTATTTATGATGTATTCGCCATTCATTTTATCCTCCTTAGGTCCCTACCAAGCCTATACAGATACCATGCACCATTATTATTATTATTATTATTATTATTATTATTATTATTATTATTATTATTATTATTATTATTATTATTATTATTATATTAAATAAACATGTTGAATTTTACAGCGGTTGTACCCATCGTTCACTGGTTAATTAGCTTCCTCGGGAGATCAGTGGTGGTGTCCAACCCATGATCACGGGTTCGATTCCAACCAACAAAAGAGAACACTAAACCTGAAAGAATGCATTTCATTTTGGCGGATCTACCTATAAAAAGAAAACTATATTACTCCTATAACAGGAGCCCTGCAGTGTCTTCCTACAAGGATGTAGAAGGAAACGGGAGTGAAATACCAGCAGTCCGTTATATGTATTATTACACCAGACATATGGAGGTGAGGAAGTATATACGATGAGAAACACATGGTTGACAGTTAGCAGTGGCGATCTGGTGGAAGGAAGTCTAGCACAGCTATCACCCCGGTCCCAGCACCTATCGCACATACGTCAGCAAGCCGCGTGGTTTGGGTCTAGGGGAGAGGGACACGAGTCTGGGCTGCAATATCAGTCTCCGATGCTTAGCTCTCAGAAATATATGCAACGTTTTTTCTCATTGCTTTTAAGTTTTGTAAATGGAACAATGTGTCAGATGCTTACATTATAATATGCTTTAGACTTCCATCAATCTCAATTGAGGTTTGGGCTTCACTGATAGCCTTGGTAGCCCTCAGTATATGCCACTGCTTGCGAGCCACGTTAGATTGCAGTTCCCAAAGCAACTTCATATCTGAGCAGGCGGTACTACAACTTAAACTTAAGAAGAAAAGGACGACTGTCATCTCTCTGCAAGCAGCATTCGGTGAACTGAGAAATGTTTGTCAACTCTGTGGCAGGAATGAGTAGCCGGGTGGGGAATACTAGTAAAAATATAAATATGATAAAATTTCAACTTTTCCCCCTCAAACTATTAACAATATATTAGACAGGTAAATATTAACTGCAAAAATGAACTATTTTAGTGTTATCACAAAGAAGACATAACAGAGTATTTTGAACTTGTAGTCTTCTACTGCTTGTTCATAATCACTTGGTTGCTGTGGAGAGCCAGACGGGTTGTTACGTCCTGCAGAATCGAGTGCTTGCATGCGATTCCACGCTAATGCAGATACCACTCGCGCCCGATACTACATGATAAGCTGAACATTTAAACTCCGACGTAAGTCACACAATTATGCTGACGATAATGAAGATTCTTTATTTAAATAAACGGTTTTACAGTATTTACATTTTAATTTGTAACACACAATGACTCAAATATGATTTAATATTACATAAACCGAGTGAGTTGGCCATGTGGTTAGGAGCGCGCAGCTGTGAACTTGCATTCAGAGGATAGTGGGTTCAAACCCCATTGTCGGCAGCCCTGAAGATGTTTTTCTGTGGCATCCAATTTTCACAGCAGCTAAATGCTGGGGCTGTACCTTAAGGCCACGGCCTCTTCCTTCCCACTCCTAGCACTTTCCTCTCCTGTTGTCGCCATAAGACCTGTATGTGTCGGTGTGACGTAAAGCACCTTGAAATATTATGTACCTAGCACATATCTAGGTTATGATAGCCGGGCGGTCAGTAAAAATGGCTAGATAATGTGCCCATTGACAAGGTCCTAGGGAGAACACTCAACGTCCCAAGCTGATTCATCAGTAAACGTAGGAGTGCACTTGACGATCAATGATTTTCATGTCAATTTGGAATGTATAGTACTACATAGGTTAACTGACAATATCCTTGCATCAAATATAGACTTCAAGGAACAGAATATCGCAAAGGATGTCATCTTTGCTGATCAGACTTCCATCTTCCTCAGAGTAGTCCCTTACTAATCGGAGCTCAGTTCTTTTTTCATCTCTGAAGGAAGGAAGGAAGGACGGAAGGAAGGAAGGAAGGAAGGAAGGAAGGAAGGAAGGAAGGAAGGAAGGAAGGAAGGAAGGAAGGAAGGAAGGAAGAAAACCTCGCACAGAATATCCCACCCCTTCAGAACACTCGCCTAAGATGGGTTCTAAGCGGGCAGTATCCACAGCAGATGAATAAAGGGAAAGACAATGGGCAGTGATCTGATTCATTCTTCATTAGGTCTGATGTCAGTTTAGAGAATCAAATGCAAGAATTCTGATCTACAGAGGAAGTATATCATGAATTTGTTCACCAGAGCTTGTGGAATATGAGAAAAATGTCATTGATACCGCCGTGTGGGATAAAAATAGAAGTTACAGAATATTGAGAAGCAGGGTTAAGTGTACTGCAAAGGAATGAATATGTTACAAGTATGTAAAGACAGTAAATTATCCCATTCCTGATCCTTGTGATGGTTATTTCTGCCTGGCATACTAACAAACTCACCAATAACTTAGAGGACAAAATACTGTGTAGTCAACATACTTTGTTTTTGTGGCAACCTCCTCATGGAGAAAGTTGTATTAATCAGTTAATCATAATCACCAGTCTGGAATTGGAAAAAGCTTAAGAAACTATGGAAAAAGTTCCAATTTCTCACCTACAGTAAGAGAAATTAAATTGAAGAGCGACCCAGGCGACAGCCAAGAGACTTCATCTGACTCGGATCTACTGAGTGAAAGATTAAAAATTACGACAACAATGGTTCCCATGTTTCAGTGTAGAGCAGCAATTCAAACACTACCATTGATATACTAGCAACTGATAGTTCAGCCTCAAATTTACATAGTAGATTGTCGAAAAGGAATATAATGATGTATCAGGGAATGAAGTCCAGTGAAGTACAGAGAACATTCAGCCTGGACTCGAGATATTTAATGAGAAGCTAGAAAGGAACAAAAGAACTATCAGCAAGAAGTACCCATTACAAAGATAACTCATTTGTTAATGGTCAGAGCATGACAGAAAATCGGTCATTATTCATTATTCGGTCATTATTCGTCATTATTCGAAAATGAAGAGTAAGATGAGGTTAAAATATAATGTTCTAATACTAGAAGTAAAAGGGTATAACCAAACATGGTATAAGGACTACCTCAACACACTTCAGCAACGTTACAAGTGGACACAAGAGCATCCTAACCTATGTCCTGGTGATCTTGTGCTCATCAAGGATGACCAGCTGCCTCCTCTTCAGTGGAGAAGAGGATTGATGGAAAAGGTCCAGCTCGGAGATGGTGGCTACTGTCAACACCAGTTCCGGTACCGTCATGTGTCCTTTCAACGAATTGTGTACACTACCAAAAACAAACAAGGAGTGATCATCCAACTATAACTTCTTGAACATTTTCCACATTTGTTATACAAACATCGTATTTGTCCTATTTCTGCCTGATTTATTCTTATATGCATCTATTTCATTCTAGTATTCTTCTGCAAAAGGCCATTGCCTTTTGGTGGAGTGGTAGGATAGGTAAACTTAATTCCTATAGTAAACTTGATCTGTGTATGTTGGTAACTGTGTATAAGTAAGTCTGTTATTGTAATACAAGATGTTGGAAAGTTTAGCTCAGATTTATTTTGCAAATCTGTTTAACCCTCTGAGGACCGAGCTCGATAGCTGCAGTCGCTTAAGTGCGGCCATTATCCAGTATTCGGGAGATAGTAGGTTCGAACCCCTCTGTCGGCAGCCCTGAAAATGGTTTTCCGTGGTTTCCCATTTTCACACCAGGCAAATGCTGGGGCTGTACCTTAATTAAGGCCACGGCCGCTTCCTTCCCACTCCTAGCCCTTTCCTGTCCCATCGTCGCCATAAGACCTATCTGTGTCGGTGCGACGTAAAGCAACTAGCAAAAAAAAAAAAAAAAAAAAACACCTCTGAGGAACTCTCTTGTCCCTGACTATGTTCCATACTTGATAGGAGAAGTTGGATCCTATTTGCACCCTGTTCAAAACTTTGTTCTTGGCACTTCTGTCATATGATATTGTACTCCCCAGATATTTCAAGGTATTCACACATTCAGTCTTCTCTCTCTCTCTCTCTCTCTCTCTCTCTCTCTCTCTCTCTCTCTCTCTCTCTCTCGTGAGGGTGAGGTTACAAAGTGCAATTTGGCAACAGCAATTTTCTTGAAAAATGTACATAATAAAATAATGAAACTGATTAGTAATATTTTCTTAAATTCCTTACAACATAAATCAAGCAAAAAATAATATTTTTAAAAATAAGTCTGGTGCTAATAGATTCAGTACACAGTCTAGCCTGAGCAAACGACAAGTGCAGATGTGCTGGGAGGAGCGTGCTGGCAGTGCGAGAAGGAAGTGCTGCAGGGGAGTGCAAGAGTGAAGTGAAGAGTATTGGGAAGATGATTGGTGTTGAACAATACAGGGCAGTTATAGGAAGATAGCAGGGGAGGAAGAGGAAAGAAGAAGTGAAAAGTGGAGGAAATATGATGGAAATGGGAATGAAGGTGGAGATGATGCTGACAGCAGCGGTGATTTTAGTATTGCTATGTATCGGGGTTGTGGAATTGAACCCCGAGCCGATTTCCAGTGGAAGCATGGGCTGGGAAGAAGTGGAAGTAATTAGGAAGGTGATAAAAGAGGTGTTAAAAGTTGGCCATGTCGAGCAAATTAAAAATATGATGCAGGAGCAATCGAAGGAGCGCAAGGATATGAAGAATTGGCTACTGGAAAAGCAGACGATACAACAGCAAAGGTGAGAAATAATGGGAAAGAAATTGCAGTTCTAAGAGAGAGAATCAGAAGTTTAGAAAAGAAGGTGGTCGGATTGAAGAGAGAGACTGTAGCCTACGGCTAGGAGAGGGAAGCAGCATGATTACGCCTATAGAAACTAAACAAAACTGAACTCACCGGCTACATAGATGCTCTGGTCAAATAAGTAAATAGATAAACAAATAAATCAACTAGGAAATAAAACTGAACTCGCCAGTAATAAATAAATGTATAAACAAATAAATAAATAAATCAGCTAGGAAATTAAACTGAATTCACCAGTATTTACAGACGATGCTGAAAGTGATCTCCTTCAGCTGCAATGCAAGCTTCACATCTTGTAATGAGATTTCGAAACACACAATGTTCTTAATTTCAGTTTTTAATTCTTCAGCAGTTTGAGGATTATTCCTGTAAACTTTTCCTTTAAGATTTCCCCATAGATAAAAATCACATGCTTAAATTAGGCGAACGAGGGGGCCATAAGTCTTTACTGATGATCTGATCATCATCAAACATTTCTCGTAACTGTCGCATAGAGCTACGCTCCGTATGGGCCGTTGCACTAATCCTGCTGGAAATAGCCATACCTTTTCTCTTCTTCAGTCAGTTCAGCAAAAAATGGTTCCAGAATGTTGTGAATATAACGGTCAGAAGTAATCGAGTCCTGAAAAAATATCGGACCGATAATTCATCGGGCACTGATAGCGTACCACACACCCACTTTCACATCGTGCAGAAGTCTCAGCTGTAAAATGTGTGGGTTGTCTGTATCCCAGATCCTATTGTTCTGTGAATTGACATATCCACTCAAATGAAACCAGGCTTCGTCACTCATAAAAAGAAAGTTCGGATCCACAATACCGTCGTGGACACTATTTATTAGCCAATTGCAAAATCGTATTCTTGCATTGAAATCTGTAGGCAGTATGTTATGGACTGAATGAGCCCGATAAGATCATAAACGTAACACTTTTGTTGCATTATGTGCTGACCTGAAGTCTTGCCTGTATATCTTCTAACCTCTCCTGTGTGAGAGCTGTTCTCCTTCGCTTCTTTTTCTTATTGCTTACGGAACCAGTACTACGCCACTTGTAAACGAGCTGATGCACATAACGTTTTGATGGTACTGTCGCACCGGGAAATTGTCTACGTAATTTTCGAAGGCACCTTTTAACTGGTTTCTTCTTCTTGTGCAAATAACACTCGACCAAAAATATTCTTTGCTCTATAGTGTATTTAACCATCGTGATAATAACCTCACAACACACCTTAAAAGTCCGATATTTTCTAACTGAGGGACAGAGTGCTAAACAGCTGCGCATTGCAGTGAACACTTCTTATCTCGCCGTGTTGACAGAAGCCATATGGCGCTCGCTCGGGACTTCCCTGGCATTAGGCAAAGATATCAAGGATAATTTAATAAAAAACCACCTATTCAATACTTTCCACGTTTAATGTGGTTATTATCTACATGATTTTATGTAGACTTATTTGGTCAGGTACATGTTTCACCCATTATTTTGGGCATCTTCAGCCTTTAAACAACCTTTAGGTCAAGGTTTGGGACCTTATTTAACCAATATAAACATACCAATATATACAATATATACAAACATTAATGAACTCTTAAGATGGGTAACATAAGTTAATACAGTTAAGTTTTTTGGTCCTAATCTATCTAATATAAAAAATGTCCAAAACTAAAATGGATCTTCTTTTTGGTAAAGAGGATTACATATCGGGGTTTATGTGAGCCCTATATCATATTAAGTTCTTGACGTACCGTGTCTGGTGACAGGATGTGTCGTCAACAATAAGTGGAGATTTGAACTGATTGTTGCTTGTAGGTTGGTCAAGATTGAAAATATAAATTTAAATTAAATGTGTTTTAACTTGGCAGTTCTATTCTGGTTAACTTAAAATGTTCAAAAATAAAAATAAAATGAAACGGATCTTCTTTTTTATCATAAGTCTTGAGAAAGGGTGATATTAAAACTGCGGCTTATTTGACCCACGATTTTCATTTTCATGTTCTTGACGTAACTAATATTTAAATGTGTTGTCATGCACAAGTGGAGATTTAAAAAGCCGATTGTTGTAGGTAGACTGGTCAAGAACGTTGTGAATGAAACTGTTAGCGTCTTGACTTTGGGTCTCATGTAACGTCAAGGAATTGACAAGAGTACAATATTAAGCTGTTTCATAGTTTTAGGCTGCTGCTTAATTGAGAAGGAACATCCTAGATACTTGATACAGTCTTGTGTGAAAAATTGTTCCCGTTGATGTGTTGCTTGTTCTTTGGGAGGGATCTTAAGAATATCTGTAATGAAGTGGAAAAATAATATTGAATTAAAAATTTAGAGCACGTGTTGTGATAAAATGTATTAAATTAACACCTCTTAACTGTAAAATGACTTACTTGTTCAATTAATACTAGATGGACCTGTCTGTTCCGGCAGCGCCTGTCTTATCACCATTTCTACTCCTGGTGTTGTACTGGTGCGGTAATGGAGGGGCGGGGAATGGAGGGAGAGTGGGGGTAGGCTGGTCTATGGGCGTGTATGCTGTTGCTGGAGGGGAGTTTCTAGAAGCGATATGGGCGGGTTTAACTTTTGGCATGGTGGATGAAGCATTTGAGTGTGGAGATTTAAATAATTGAGGGATTTTGTTTTGATCTGAATTCACGATATTAATTAATCTAGGTGTTAATTCGTACAAAGGATTTTTAATTTCATTGACGTCGTTAAGATTTTTATTTTTATTGTAGGTTTGGTCTAAAAAGATGTGTAGATTTTCCAGTTCATTCATTAATTTCCCATTACCTATACTTCTAATGATGGTAAGATTTTTCTCTATGGATGTAAAGTGATGGCCCGTTTCTCTCATATGTTGGCTCATCGCTGAGTACTTATTGTGTTTTTGAGCGTTATAATGTTCCAGATATCTCGTGTTAAAGCTCCGGCCAGTCTGTCCGATATAAGAAAAATCACATTGTGTACATGTTAGTTTATATATGCCGGACCTTGAATAATGGTTGCTATTGTGATTGACCTTGTTGTGGTTAAAAAATATGTTTCGATTGGTGTTAACTGTCCTGAAGGTTATATTGATATTGTGCTCTTCTTTAAAGTATTTGCGATCTGATGGATGGCTGGGTTGTTATATGTAAATGTGGCGAAACTAGTTTTTTTAGGTTTTTCTGGGACGAGGTTAGTGGACAATTTAATTTTGATTTTATTAATCAAACGGTTGATCATATCTATTTTAAACCCGTTGAGTTGAGCAAGATTCCTTATGTACTTCAGTTCAATTTTTAAATTGTTGGGAGAAAGAGGAATTTTTAAAGCTCTATAAATTAAATTATAGAAAGAGGCTTGTTTTTGGGACTTGGGGTGTAGGGATGAATTCATAATAGTTAAGGGAGAGTGTGTAGGTTTCCTGTATATTCCAAAATCGAAGGTATTATGTCCGCGTGTAATAGTTAAGTCCAAAAAGTTTAATGAGTTCCTAACCTCATCCTCTTTAGTAAACTTAACATTGGGGTCAATTTTGTTTAGGGACTCCAAGATCTCGTCACTATTAGTGACTTTTTTTGTCGAAAATTACGAAAGTATCGTCTACAAATCTCAGCCATAAACATACGCCTTTTATTTGTGTTATAATTTTTGTGTGTTCTATTGTGTCCATATAAATGTCTGCTTGGATGCCAGAAAGAGGGTCGCCCATCACTAAGCCTGTTTGTTGGTAAAACTTTCCATTGAAAGAGAAAAAGTTGTTGCTTAAGACAAAATTTAATATCTTCATGAATTCTTCAATTTCCATCTTACTAAGGCCACTGTGTTTATTGATATTATCACTGATGATTCTTACAGTTTCTTTGGTAGGGATGTTTGGGTACATATTTACGACGTCATAGGAGCACATTGAGTGATTGGGTCGCAGCTTAAACTTGTTTAAAATTTTGCAAAAAGTGAATGAATTTTTTAAAGGATGTTTTTTATTGAATACGTAATGTTCTTTTAGGAAGCCGTGAATGAATTTTGATACTTTATAGGTGGGGCAGTTTCTACAGTTTATGATAGGGCGTATTGGAATGTCCTTCTTATGAATCTTTGGTACGGCTCTGGCTGTCGGAATACTAGGGTTCATGTTAAAAAGTTTTTGTTGTTCTTGTTCATTGAAAAGAAAGTTAGAACTTCTTATTAGAGTTTTTAGATTTCGCTGAATTCTCGTGGTTGGATCTTTGTTGACTATTGTGTATATTTTGTCCTTAAAAAAGTCTTCTGTTTTTTGAATATATGTGTTTTGATCTAGGAGAACTGTGGATCCTCCTTTGTCCGCTTTTGTGACAATGTTGTTGTCGTCTATTTTCTTTTTTATGTTCTGGATCAATTTTTTGTGGTCGTAATTTGAATTTGCGTTTATTTCTTCCGCTAATTTTGGTAGTTTCTTTCTTACCTCAAATCTGGTATTATTTTGTGTTTCTAAAAGGAGTTTAGAAATGTTAGCCTCGACTTCCCTGGCATGCGAGAAGAAGTCTGAACACTTAAATTATTATTCCTGTAGTACATTCCTTTTCAGTAGGCATTCCCATACATGTTTTCTCTTAACTGTATCATAAGCTTTTTCCAAATCAAAAAATACAAGTATGATTTCCTTGTTCCTTTCCAGATGTTTTTCCATTATAGTTCGCACTGTAAATATCAAGTCTATTGTTGATCTATTCGGTCTAAAACCATATTGTTCTTCCTCTAACTGTGTTTCTATTATATCCCTCAGTCTTTTGTCTATGACTTTCTCCATTATTTTTAGCCCATGTATTAATAGAGTTATACCTCTATAATTTTCACATTTCTTCCTATTTCCTTTTTTGAACAGTGGTACAGTGTTTCCTTGTTGCCAACCTTCAGGTATCCTTTCATCCTTCCATATGGCATTGAGGGCTCTGTATAGCCACTGTAATCCAATGCTTCCTGCTACCTTAATCATATTAGCATTGAATTCGTCTTTTTCACTTGCTTTATCTTTGGTCATTGCTTTCACTGCCCTTTCAAGTTCCAACCATGGTATCGGGTTCTCTTCTTTTTCTCCATCTATTATTTCCATTTTCTTATCTCCTCCTTCCTCCGAGCAGTCATCCTCATTATAAAGTCTTTCAAAAATACTTTGCCATCACCTTCTGAAGACTCTCTTCGTCATGTACTATGGATCCATCTTCCCTTTCTAATCCCTTGATTCTTTCTTGATTTATTCTTTTCGATTTTATTACTCTGTATAATAGTTTCTAATTTCCTCGACCATCTTGCTCAATTTTGTTCGTAAACTCTCTCCAACATTTCTTCTTTTCTTCCTTGATTCTCCTCTTTACTTGTAGTTTCAATCTTTTGTATTCTACATGCAACCTTTCTATCTTATTCTCATCCCTCTGATATGTTTTTTGCTTTTCCTTATCGATTTCTTTCTTCACCTTGTTCTTTTCTTTTATTTCTGTTTTTATTTTGTCTGTTCACCACCGTGTCTCCTTTCCCTTAACCTTCGCTTTTGTTTTCCCGCATACCTCAATTGCTGCTTCCACAAATGTCTGTCTTAAATTGTCCCACTCTTCTTCTCCACTTCGTATTTCCGTTTTAGGCAACTTCCTTTTTATGCAATCTTGGAATGCCATTCTTTTATCCTCCTCCTCCAATTCCCAAATTCTGATCTTTGGTTTCTTCTTCAATACAATTTTAGGGAATTTTACTTGTTTTAATTCCACACTCAACAATCTATGATCACCTTCCATACTTTCACTAGGGATTATCTTCGTATTCATGACATATCTTCCCCAGTCTCGGTCTGTTGTTAAAAAAATCGATGAGTGTTCCATACTGCCCATCCCAACTATATCAGCTGATCTTGTGACTATTCCTCTTTATAAACATGTGTTTTTTACTATCAGGTTATTTCTGATAAAAAAAATCCAACAGTTTCTCTCCATCTTCATTTCTATCGCCATACCCATGTGGGTAAATTTCTTTCAAGAATAAAATTTACTGTGTCCACCTATTCAATACAATTATATTCTGTAGTGATTATATCCTGCATGAATTACATATACTAATTAGGTACATGTTTTGTCCTAGTTTTGGGCATCTTCAGCCTAATGATAATCTTAAGGTCAAGTTCTTAATCCAATTAAACATTTGAACTTAAAACTAAACACAATGGTCTTGTAGTACAAAATTTTATACAAAAAGTTGTGCTTTAGATGGTATTTACATAGGTTTAAAATGCGTTCAATAATTAAAACCCAGAATTTTTGATAAAGAAGCAATTAAAACTATAATACATACAACATACAAAAATTATTTCACAAATAGATAGACCCTATATCAAATTTACCAAAGAAGATGAGGTCAAAAATTCTTTAAATTTTTTAGATTTAACTCTTATGCGCTTAAATTTCAAATTTATAGGAAACCTGCTCATTCACCAATAACTATTAAAGATTCATCCTTGCATCCTAAGACCCTTTCATAGCCACCTTTCATAATCTAATATATAGGGCACTAAAAATTCCTCTTTCACCAAAAGATTTGGAAATAGAACTAAATTATATAAGACAATTAGCTCAGTTCAATGGCTTTAAAATAAATATGATCAATCGGTTAATTAATAAGATCGAAATTAGACTATCTTCCAATCTAGTACCAGATAAATCTAAGAAAAATAGCTATGCCACATTTACGTATTACAGCCCGGCTGTTCATGATATCACTAATGTTCTAAAGAAACAAAACGTCAACATAGCCTTCAGGACAGTCAATAATAACCAGAACATATTTTTCAAACACAGTAAGGTCAATAATAATAATAACAACAACGTTTAATCAAGATTTAGGGTTTATAGGTTAAAGTGTACGCAGTGTGGGTTCATGTAAATTGGTCAAAGAGGGAGAAGCTTTTACACAAGATATATGGAACACTACAATGCTTCCAAACATAACAAGTATTCAGCCATGAGCCAGCATGTAAGAGAAACGGGGCATAAATTCACCTCAATAGAGAAAGATTTGACGATCGTTAGAAGCCTAGGTAAGGGGAAATTATTGAGTGAGATGGGAAACTTGTACATTTATTTGGAACAAACTTATAATAAAGATAATAATCTTAATGACGTCATTGACAACAAAAATCCGTTATATGAGGCAACTCCAAGATTAATCCAGACTGTAAATCAGAATAAAGTCCCCAGTAAGTTTCAGTCACAGCACATATTCGTTCCAATTAACAAGCCTAATGCTAGGCCCGCCCAATCCAATTCAAGTAACGCCTCTCTAGCAATAACAAATGCTCACAACGTACAACTCACTCCCCTTTCCCCTCTATGCTCCACCCCACCGTTACCACATCAATACTTCACTAGAAGTAGAAAGGTTAGTCGTTCAGACGCAACCGGAACAAGTGGATCCAGCTAACATCCGACTGGATAAGTAAGTTCGTCCACAATTATGGGCTATTACACTTTTGTCTTTATATTTAGTGGGCTCTACATTCGTCATTCTAAATTATTTTTCTCTTATTCAGTTACAGACAATACTCATAAATCATCCCAAGGGTAGAACAACGTACCAACAGGAACATCAATCTGATAAGAACAGCACAAAAATTCCAAGAAACATTTTATCATATGAGCACCTAACTAATGAATGATTTGACAACATGTTCCAACACACACGTTTTAAATTTCTAAAATAGTACCATCCACCTACGCTTCTTCCTGATGGGATATTCAAGCTCAACAAGATCGACATTATACCAGAGATGCCAACTATTACGATTCAATCGTAATAATTACGAATTACCCCATCATAATTACGCCTTTACGAATCACACACCACAAATTACGATTTTTTGTTGATTTTTAAATCTAAGTGTATGAAGTGTTCAAAAGGATACACAAGGCGGCGTGAATTCTCAGAATGTTATCTTCGGATTTCTCAGAAATAATTTATCCCCCTTTCCTGTCCCTCGTTTAAGAATATTTCGAGTTTTCACGCGCCGAATGCAGTGTGTGCTTCCAGTTCCGGAAATTTAGGCACCTGTGAAGTGGCATATCTTGCGGAGTTGTTGTCCTTGTTCGTCACATGATCAGACTTCCATGCACGTATGAGTGTTCTTTTGTCTTTGTTTTGGCGGTAAAGTGGTGACAAACTCCGTTTAATTGTGAATACTGTGTGCGTGAGTGTTGAAGAAGTATTTATTGCTATTTTGGTTGCCAAATTTACATATATTGCTCTTCTAGGGTATATGCTAATCGTGTGTTACGAAATGCAAAAGGTTTGAAATAATGAAGGGATTTCTTGTGCAGCAAAATACGTGTGATTACGTTACCGTGACTAATGATGCTAGTAATAAATATAGTTGAAACTTTAGGGAGGTATACTCAGAAGAATGGCCCAGTTTAATGCGCTCCTCAAAATCTCATTCACACGTGTTTTGTAGTGTGTGGAGCCGCGATGTTGAAGATGAACAAGACTGAATTTCGTGCTAATATGAACTCCGAACTGTTAAGTGCTCTGTTAGTGCAGAGGATGCACATGATATGAAAAGAAAAAGCATGTTACCAGTGTACGTTTACCAAACAGTAACTACAAGCTTTAAATGATATGTAAGTTAGTAAGATCGCGAAAAAAAAAATCTACGACACCCCCCCCCCCCCCCCCCCCCCCCGTGCCCTAACGGCTGCATTACGAATTACCTTTTTTGAAAGTTGGCATCTCTGTTATACCACGGTTCCGGTTTTGTAGCTGCCGTACTTACGACTACAAACTATCAACTTATGATTCATCCTACAGTTGGTGAAGTTCCAATTTGCACTTTGGACAATTTTTAGTCAATGTATAAAATGTATTATAGTTTTAATTGCTTCCTTGTCAAAAATTCTGGGTTTTAATTATTGAACACATTTTAAATGTATGTAAATATCATCTAAAGCACAATTTTTTGTATAAAATTTTTAAAATACAAGACCATTGTGTTTAGTTTTAAGTTCAAATGTTTATTGGATTAAGAACTTGACCTTAAGATTATCATTAGGCTGAAGATGCCCAAAACTAGGACAAAACATGTACCTAATTAGTATATGTAATTCATGTAGGATATAATCAGTACAGAATATAATTGAATTGAATAGGTGGACACAGTAAATTTTATTCTTGAAAGAAATTTACTTATTGTTATCTTCAATCCAGAATAGATATGAGATTAGTTACTTGTACCCATGTGGGCCCAGAACATTCTCATATCCCATTCCATCAGTTACCACATGAGCATTCAGATCTCCCATTATCATGATCCCCTCTCCAACAATGTGTTTCCAGTTCATTGAGAAACTCTTCTTTTTCTTTCACACTACATCCTGTCTGTGGGGCATACACCTGTATTATCTTCAGTAGTTCCTTGTTTACATGTATGTGCATTATTATAATTCTTTCATTTAAATACTCAACTTCAGCTATTGGTTCGACATTCTGATTCACTACAAATCCCACTCTATTTCTTTTCTCTTTACTGTTACCCATCCAGTACAAGGTGTACCCCTTTCTTAGTTTCTTCATTCCTTTCCCTTTCCATTTTACTTCACTTAATCCCAGGATGTCGAATTTTTGTCTCTCCATTAGGTCAATCAATTCATTTTCCTTCCCATTCTAAAAAATATTTATTGTTCCAAATCGGGTTTTGTTCTCTGATCTAACACTTGCACGAACATCAGGATTACCATCATACTGTGCAACTGTAGTCAGAGACTTGTCAATTCCGTTTCCATTTTTAAACTTCCATCCGAGGCTTGTATTGTAGTTGAAAGCAAGTACAAATTTACTCATCTGCTGACCTGCTAAGCCTAATGCATCTGAAGATTTTCTTTCAGGGTTTACTCCCTTAGCCTTTGAATATCCCTCTTTTCCACAAGGCAGTGGTTTCCTCTTCTAATTTTCCTCAGAGAGGATAGGTTGCCTCATCCACCATCTTCGCCATTCCGAAGGTCACCTTCTCTGCCTAAGATGCTGTTAAGGTCTTCACCCGTAACCCTGGGCATGGGTTCCAGTTTATACCCCGTGAGACTGGGTCCCTGCCTGAACTTAGCTCTCATTCACACCGGCCTACTGATGTGGAGGATACCTACACCCGCAGCGTGGATGCACCAGACAAGAATTACTCAAGTGAAGGATAGGAAAAATGACCCTATCTCCCTTGAGCCGGGGTAATGGTTGTGTACGATGCCACAACTAATACTGCCTTGAGAAATTACCCTCTTAATTATTACAGGGTCAGATAAAGCTTTGCCAACTGTAATTCTCTGAGTTCTATTTTCTAGAAATATAGCCACCTATTTAGTCACTCTTTTGTCTAGTCCAGTTGCACTCATTTTTGCCAGTAGTCTCCCATGATCTACCCTATCAAATGCCTTAGATAGGTCAATCGCAGTCCATTTGACCTCCTGAATCCAAGATATCTGATATATATCTTGCTGGAATCCTACAAGTTGATATTCAGTGTAATAACCTTCCCTAAACTCAAACTGACTTCTATCGAACCAGTTATTAATTTCACAAACATGTCTAATATAATCAGAAATAATGCTTTCCCAAAGCTTACATGCAATGCATGTCAAACTGACTGGCCTGTAATTTTCAGCTTGATGTCTATCACCCTTTATTTTATACACAGGGGCTACTATAGCAACTCTCCATTCGTTTGGTATAACTCCTTCATGCAAACAATAATCAAATGATGTACCAGTTCTTCAGATATAGTACAATATCACAACCCATTGTCTTTAGTGTATCCCCAGAAATCTTATAAATTCTAGCTGCTTTTACTAGCTTTCAACTTTTGTATCTTATTGTAAATGTCGTTATCATAGGTAAATTATAATACTTCTTTAGTGTTAGTCACCTCCTCTATCTGGACATTATCCTTGTAACCAACAATCTTTACATACTGCTGACTGAATACTTCTGCCTTTTGAAGATCCTCGCATACACACTCTTATTCATTAATGATTCCTGGAATGTCCTTCTTGGAACCTGTTTTTGCCTTAAAGTACCTATATATAACCTTCCATTTTTCACTAAAATTTGTATGACTGCCAGTTATGCTTGCCATCATGTTATCCTTAACTGACTTCTTTGCTAGATTCAATTTCTTAGTAAGTTCCTTCAATTTCTCCTTACTTCCGCAGTCATTTCTAACTCTATTTCTTTTCAGCCTGCACCTCCTTCATAGTCTCTTTACTTCTCTCTTATAATATAGTGGGTCTTTACCATTCGTTACAGCCTTTAAAGGTACAAACCTGTTTTCACATTCCTCAACAATTGCTTTAAACCTATCCCAGAGTATATTCATTTTTTATTTACCATTTTCCACCGATCAAAGTACTTTTTAAAAACTCCACCATGCCTGTTTTATCAGCCATATGGTTCTGCCTAACATCAGAGCCCATATGACAGTTTGTAGGGGTGGGGGGTGGGGGCAGACAATATCAATCAATCAATACTGATCTGCATTTAGGGCAGTCGCCCAGGTGGCAGATTCCCTATCTGTTGTTTTCCTAGCCTTTTCTTAAATGATCGCAAAGAAATTGGAAAATTATTGAACGTCTCCCTTGGTAAGTTATTCCAATCCCTAACTCCCCTTCCTATAAATGAATATTTGCCCCAATTTGTCCTCTTGAATTCCAACTTTATCTTCATATTGTGATCTTTCCTACTTTTAAAGACGCCACTCAAACTTATTTGTCTACTAATGTCATTCCACGTCATCTCTCCGCTGACAGCTCGGAACATACCACTTAAAAATGTCAGAAACATATCAGATGTAAGGCTTTTCAGGTGTTTGCTCTATTAACAAATCTATCTATCTTCCCAGCCCGAACTTTGCAACATTTTTGTAACGCTACTCTTTTGACGGAAATCACCCAGAACAAATCGAGCTGCTTTTCTTTGGATTTTTTCCAGTTCTTGAATCAGGTAATCTCACCTAGATACTTACAGTGATCTCACACATCCCACTCTGATGAGTCTAGTCACAGACCTAAGATGAAACGCTGGTTAATAGAGCAAATGCCTGAAAAGCCATACATCTAATTTTTTATCTGATTTTTGATATGCTCTATTGGTGGAAAAATATGTAATTCCCTCCATGGGAATTTAAAATTTTCCTTTTACATACCACTTAGTTGAGCAGCTCGTCTTCTTTCTTCCAGTTCTTCCCAGCCCAAACTTTGCAACATTTTTGTAACACTACTCTTTTGACGGAAATCACCCAGAACAAATCGAGCTGCTTTTCTTTGGATTTTTTCCAGTTCTTGAATCAGGTAATCCTGGTAAGGGTCCCATACACTGGAACCATACTCTAGTTGGGGTCTTACCAGAGACTAATATGTCCTCTCCTTTACATCCTTACTACAACCCCTAAACACCCTCATAACCATGTGCAGAGATCTGTAGCCTTTATTTACAATCCCATTTATGTGATTACCCCAATGAAGATCTTTCCTTATATTAACACCTAGATACTTACAGTGATCCCCAAAAGGAACTTTCACCCCATCAATGCAGTAATTAAAACTGAGAGGACTTTTCCTATTTGTGAAACACACAACCTGACTTTTAACCCCATTTATTTACATACCATTGCCTGCTGTCCATCTCACAACATTAGCGAGGTCCCGTTGCAGTTGCTCACAATCTTGTAACTTATTTATTACTCTATACAGAATAACATCATCTGCAAAAAGCCTTACCTCTGATTCCACTTCTTTACTCATATCATTTATATATATAAGAAAACATAAAGGTCCAATAATACTGCCCTGAGGAATTCCCCTCTTAATTATTACAGGGTCAGATAAAGCTTTGCCTACTCTAATTCTCTGAGATCTATTTTCTAGATATATAGCAACCCATTCAGTCACTCTTTTGTCAAGTCCAATTGCACTCATTTTTGCCTGTAGTCTCCCATGATCCACCCTATCAAATGCTTTAGACAGGTCAATCGCAATACAGTCCATTTGACCTCCAGAATCCAAGATATCTGCTATATCTTGCTGGAATCCTACAAGTTAAGCTTCAGTGGAATAACCTTTTCTAAAACCGAACTGCCTTCTATCGAACCAGTTATTAATTTCACAAACAAGTGTAATATAATCAGAAAGAATGCCTTCCCAAAGCTTACATGCAATGCATGTTAAACTTACTGGCCTATAATTTTCAGCCTTATGTCTATCACCCTTTCCTGGGGGTACGTAGTATTTTTAAGATTTTGGAAGGTAAATGGCGACTTGTATTCTGTGGTAGAATAACCCACGGCGTTCCCTGCCTCTTGGTGGGGAACGGTACTACCGCTTCTACGTAATACTGACTTTTAAATCATTTTCTTGAAAGGAAAATAACTGACTAAAGTAGATTTTTGCCTTTCCCTGAGAGCTGGGGGGGGGGGGGGGGTGGCTGCTCTACCTTGCCCCCGGGTATGGGCGCCCTTGCTGCCTAATAGTCCTACTTTCAAGACCTTCCTTTCTATCACATTTCTTTTTTAACTATAACAAAAACAGCTTCTTGATCACTAATACAATCTATTACTTCAGTTTTTCTATAGAGCTCATCTGGTTGTACCAGCACCTCATCCAGAATATTCTTCCTTCCAGTTGATTCCATCACTTTCTGAATCAGCTGTCCTTCCCATATTAACTAAATTTGCCATTTGTTGGTCATGCTTCCTGTTGTTCACATTACCTTCCCAATTGACATTTGGTAAATTGAGATCACCCGCTACAATCACATTCTTTTCCATATCCTTTCCCACACAGCTGATTTATCAAAATTCTGAATCGGCATCAGCGTACCATTTTCCAGTTGTCCATTATCTTTAGAGTTGAGCCTTACACCTAGAATTTCATGTTTGTCATCTTTAACTTTTTCGTAGCTTGCAAATTCTTCTTTCACCAGAATGACTATTCCCTCTCCTACCATTCCTATCCTGTCTCTACGGTACACACTCCAGTTCCGTGAGAAAATTTCTGCACCCGTTATATCATTTCTCAGCCATTCAACTCCTATTACGATATCTGGTAAGTATATATCGATTGAATTACTTAATTCTTTTCTGTACAGTACTTCTACAGTTCAACACTAACATTTTTATGTCATCCCTATTTGACTTCCAGATCCCCGTACTCTTATCACCGCTCACTAGACCACCACGTTTCCCAGAATGTACCTCCCTATAACCCTTCTAAGTCAATTTCGTAACTTACACGTTCCACTGCAGTTTAAGTGAAAGCCATCTAAATGCAGAGCTCTATCTCCTACCCACCCATTAGGACCTAGAAATCTCACTCCCACTTACCTACTCCATAATTTCATTTAAATCCCCAATCACCTTCCAGTCAGTATCCCTCCTACACATTATTTCACTGATAACAATCTCCTCTTCCTTAAACTTCATCCATGCTACATTTACCAGATCCCACACAGTAAAATGAATTTACTAATTGCCATTTTTCTTAGCATTTATCCCATTTCAGCCCTGCTGCACATGATTGCATGAGGTAGGTTTCTTATTTTTATTTACTTGTTCTTTGAATTCTTTATGTACTATGGCCCTCAGTGGTGCAGTCAGTCTTTAGCCTTCTATTCCCAAGATAGTAGATTTGATCCCAGATGAGGTTGGTGGTGTTTGAGGGTGTTTAAATGTCACCCCCTGATGTTGTTGGCTTGTGCGTCATTGAAGAACTCCTGCAGGACTAAATTATGACACTGGCATCTGTTAAGACTGTTTGCAGTTAGAATGAATGTTGAACAAATTACACTATTATTAACATGGTATACATTTTTTTCGAAGGACCTACTCTGTTAGAAGCGATATACAGATAGATTTATCAACAGTCATATAGCGTATTCTGCCTTGGTCATAACCATAAACCACCGAGTGTGAAAAACAAGCCTGTTATATAATGTATTCTTCCTTTATCTATTTATGCATTTTTAAAACTGTAATAGACATGATAATGGAGAACAAGTAAATTTTTAAAAAATTATAAACCTAACTCACACAATTATGTGTAGTAGGGCAGAAAAAGGATAAATGTTTGGGAACAGTGCAATATTAGAATAAAATAGTAATAATAATAATTATGAACACATTGTAAATAGTTATGTAATAAAACAATAGTGTCCAAGTTTAATACCTTGGTAGTTGATACTCTTCTAAAAGGAGCAAGTAAAGTCGAATAATAGAACATAAATAAACTTTTTCATTTACATGTTTGTGTCATTTCATTGTTATCTAAAAAATTCTACGCATTATGTTTTTTACTCTCTGGTTTTACTCTCTGCAGCTCAGTGGTTAGTAGTTGTTACCACCTATAAATTGTTATTCTTGCATTGTGGTTAACATCAGTGACCACCTGCTTTTCAACAGGTGCATGGTGGTCACTGTTAATAACGTGCAAACCAAAACCACAGCAAGGATCTTTTTCTTCTTTTTACAAAATTAGAATAATCGCTGGAGAATTCAAGCCTTTATTCGTGGATTATACAAAATGGATGTAGAGAATGTTCTAGAGATTTTTTTTTTTTGCTATTTGTTTTACGTCGCACCGACATAGATAGGTCTTATTGCGACGATGGGATAGGAAAGGCCTAGGAAGTGGAAGGAAGCGGCCGTGGCCTTATTTAAGGTACAGCCCCGACATTTGCCTGGTGTGAAAATGGGAAACCACGGAAAACCATCTTCAGGGCTGCCAACAGTGGGGCTCTATCCCACTATCTCCCGATTACTGGATACTGGCTGCACTTAAGCAACTGCAGCTATCGAGCTCGGTGGTCCAGAGACTATCAATGCAGTGGTCTTGAAGGCTACAAGCAATGCTGGAATTGAAAAGTGCTTAAAAATATGGCAGGCAATGTGGAATTCTAGAAGCTTCCTGAGGAATGGATAAAATCCACCTTCATCCCAATCCACAGATGTGGAAATTATCAAATTGCTTTGATTTCACATGCCATTGAAGTGATGCTCATATCCTGTGCAGATGACTCCAAGCATTCTTAGAGTACCAAATTCCTGAAGTCTAGATTGGATTCATGAAAGGAAAAGGCACCTGAGAACAGATGTTAAATCTAAGAAAAGGCTTTGATACCATGAAATGGAACCATCTGTGGAAAATTTTGGATGATATTGGTTTGCCTTCTCATCCGATTGATGTCCTCAAGCCTTTTATAAGGAAAATTTGGTCATGTGAAGATTCAAAACGAACAGTCCCAAACGGTTTTAAATGAAGGTTTGAGTCCATTAAGGATGTATCCTGTCACCATTACTTTTCAGTCTCTTGTCGTGAATATGCACTGAGAACTGCACTAGGATTTTCTATTGGGGGATGCAACATCAATAACTCAAGACTTGATGATGACACCACCTTGATAGCACTGTCTGAAGGGGATTTGACTGAGCTGAACAAGAGGGTGGAGGAAACATGCCTGGAAATTTGATTAAATCCAAATCGTCAGAAAACCAAGGTCATTATTGTCAATCCTACAGACCACATATCCAGCAGATTGGAGGGTGTGAAGTTGTAAACCATTACTTATATCTGGATTCCTTATTGCCCATAGATGAAGTAAAATGATTGACCAAAATAGCCAGGGTAGCAATGATATGTCTGCAGAAGATGTAGAAAGATAATATCATCATCAATACCGGTACATAAAAGAAGCATATCTCTTAGTCTTCTCAGTCTTTTTAATGCCACAGAGACGTGCACTATCCTACAATATGATAATGCAGAAATTGAAGGCTTTGAAATGTGGTACTGTAGGAAATTATTGAGAATTCCTTAAAGAGCTCATCACACAAACGTGTCGATTCTGAATCAACTTCAGACAAATGTTCATCTGTCGTGCAAATTCTCTCAGCGGATTGATCATACACTAGTTTGGACATGTAATCCACCAATTGGAGGAAGCAGCCTTCAAAAATTGACTGTTGAGGGCAAGGTCCAAGGAACCAGACCACGAGGATGAGTACCAACATGATAGATCAACATGATGAATGGTCCCTTACAGAGTTCTTTCAGAGTAACTACACTGAAGGCACTGTATAGAGAAGGATGACTGAGTATGGTTCATCAGCGAGCTGGCATGATATTCACTACACCTAAGCCATGACAAAACCAATAAGGAAAGAAAATGTGTAATTATTAAGAAAATAAATTGAACTTTTTTGTGCATAATGGAACACAAAAGATGGAAATTTTCTGTGCTCCAAAGAGAATAATTATAGACTGCCTCACACAAAAAATTGAAGCACCCAGCAGGGGAAGAGGAAACTAAATGAAATTTCATGCATTGAGAGAGTATATGATGTTATTTCAGTGATTAAAAAATCAAATTTACAAAGAACTTGGCAGTATGAGCCCACTTATCAGTATGACGTTGACCCCCTCTTGCCTGGATGCATTCACTGGTTAATTTGGGAAGGGTGTTGTAAAACCTTATCAGTATGACGTTGACCCCCTCTTGCCTGGATGCCTTCACTGGTTAATTTGGGAAGGGTGTTGTAAAGCCGTTGTATCCTCTCCTGATGCAAGCTGGCCTACGACTGTTGTAACAGATCCTTGATATACTGGCACTGGAAGGGAGTTGAGGTCTGAGCTGGTTCCACACGTGTTCTATCAGGAACAGATGTGGGGATCTTGATGGCCATGGGAGTACCTCCACATCACATGTACAGTTCATAGACACACGTGCCGTGTGTGGACGAGCATTGTCCTGTTGAAAAATGGCACCACAATATTTTCGAATGAGAGGTAACACATGAGGATGCAGAATGTCCGTGACCTACTGTTGTGCTGTCAGAGTTCTCTCAGTAAATTGAAAATGTTAAGGTTCCACCTTTTCAATACAATGACAATTTATTGTGAGATTGGTCGAAACTAGTACCAATCTTGTATAAACGACATGTGATCTAACTCACATCAATAAATTGTCATTGTATTGAAAAGGTGGAACCTTAACATTTTCAGTTTACTGCAATCCCAGTTCAGTACAGAACAAAATGAAGTATCTAACTTTTAGTTCTCTCAATTACTACCAACGATGACCTGAAGTCATACCCAAAGGCTCCCCACACTATGATGCTAGAAGTAACAGCGCTGTGCCTCTCCAAAACATTGGAAGAATGGAACCTCTTCCCAGGTCACTGCCATACTCGCAGACGATGGTTATCCGGGGTAGTACAGAACCACAATTCATCGCTCAACACAGTGCAACTCCATTCATCAGCAGTCCATGCTTCCTGGTCACGGCCCCACTCCAAAGACAGCAATTTGTGTTGTGGTGTAAACAGCAGCCTGCGCATGGGACGGTAATTCTTCAATCTGGCTGCTGCTAGTCTCCGACCAGTGGTGCGGGATGACACTTGTTGCCAGATGACAGGTGCAGATGGGAAGGAGTTACGATTTGCTTGGTGCACACAATAAGGCAATCCTCCTTTGTGGTGGTCAGACCTGGGTGACTGGAACCTCGAAAAGAAGTATGTCTGCCCTCATGTTCCCATGCAGTCCAACATCGGGCCACCGTCACATTCGAATGACCAGCTGGCCAAATGGAGACCCATAATGAGGCCCCTTTCAAACTCTGTCAGGTGCTGATAACGCTGTCTCACATGAGTACACGGCATCACAGTGATCATTCAACATCTGATGCTCTTCACGTCCCTTATATACCCTACCAGGCCTAGTAACAACACTAATCATTGACAACACTCATGCACTCTAATGGCCGTTCTACCTGTCAAGGAGAATTGCAACTCTAGTCATTTACATACCCGCCGATGATGTGTATGTGCACAAAGTTACATTGACATCCAACCATTTCTTCCGGGTGCTTCAAATTTTTGTCAGGTAGTGTATTTTATGGATCATGTTTAACTGGGAAGAACATATGAATCAGAACAACATTACAATAAATGGTTCTTTCTCACTGTACTCTGGCTATGTGAGATTATTCCTTTTCCCTTGCTGTAAATTACACTTTAAATGTTTTGTGTGTTATAGGTGGGAAGAAGACAGTGCTCCACTTATGCTTCACCCATTATGCAGACTGACTGACCACAGTATTTTAGTGCTCTCTTAAATCTCTTACCAAGTTTGCCATTTCATGATAATGGAATTGTTACTATTTACATTTGTTCAGCTGTACTTTGCACAGCAGTTGAAAATGGTGGTTTTTTGTTTGTTGTTGTTGTTGTTTTTTAAACTTGTTATTACTTGTCAATTAACAATGTAGAATGTTGAACTTTAAAATGATTTTATAATATGTGTGTGGTTGTAAAGATATTATAACATAGTATGGTAAGAAAATGAAAGAATGTTAGGAATGGCTTTCCCTGTTGATAGCGATCAAAAATAACAGTAATAAGAAGTAATACCAATTAAAGTTCATTCTACAAAGATGAAACCCAAGACAACATGGATGATGGTTACAGAAAAAGAACTAAGAAACTAAATAAATGCAAATCACAAAGTTTGCAATAATAATACAGAAGGAAATTTTGATTGAAAGTAGCAATTAATCAAGATGAATATAACATACGCGTGATGTATTAACATGGTGAATGGTTTCTTACAGAGTTTTCTCTCAGAGTAATCATACTGAAGGCTTTGGGTAGAGAAGAATGTCAGAGACTAAGCTTAGTAAGTTTTCTGTAGTCAGCTAATCTCTGAATCAAGTAAATATTGTACGTAGGTCGAGTCATAAGTCATGGCAACTATTGTTTTTCTCGCGAACAGGAGACAACACGGAAAATCTAAGATATGCATTTGGAAACGTACGGTATGTACTTGCATATGATGCCACTAGATGGTGTATGTAAACAACAGTGTGGGTCTAAGCATGCCCCCAAGTTCAGCGTGTGAGTGAGAGCGTCACAAAATGGAAGTCAACAAGCAGGAGCAACGATCGTATATTAAAATAGATGTTCTCCATGGCAGAAATGCACACCAATGCCATGCAGAGCTGCAGGAAGTATTACATGTGCATGCCATGCCCTATAGAACAGTGGCGAGGTGGGTGGAGATGTGAGGATATCGTAACAGCATTTCGGAGAGAGGTGTCACACGTTAGAGATACACAAGCAGTGAATTATATTCAGCGCTTGCCCCACCGCTGGCAACGCACAGTGGAAACCTTGGGTGATTATTTCGAAGGTCTGTAACCAGTGGAGACCTGTCCTTTGTACGTAGTCTTGTGTATTTGCTGTCTATACCATAATAAAACAGTGTTTACCAATGGCCTGTGTTCTGTCACTTTCCTACGAGAATCTCCTGAAGTCAGAATTTGTCTTCAGGCACTATGCATAAGTACATGCCCTATATTTCCAAATGCATCTCTTAGATTTTCCATGTTGTCTCTTGTTTGCGAGAACAAAAATAGTTGCCATGACTTATGACTCGACCCTCATGTATGAAAAATACATTGTACTCGTATATAATAAGTAATATAGCTTAGGTGATACTGCCCTGGAGCACTGCACCTTTCATTCTGACAATTTTCTCCATATTTGAAGTATGTAAAATGGCTCACATAAAAAGTAAAGCACCCAAAAGTGATGTCTAAATGAAGTAGAATTTCACGTATTGCATGTTGTATACGTAAGTAAATTATTACAATATCATAGCATTTGTAGATATGGAGACTAACATTGAGCTTACTACAGTATCACATCAGTTCTGGCCTCGAAGTGAGTTGTATAGGCATCATATCTGCCTTTATGGTAGATTTTTCCAATAGCTTTTGGACTTGTGCTCTAAATTTTTTTAAATGGGATAATTGTAACTGATTTTGCAGTTGGTCTCTCATTTTCTCAATTTGTGGCAGTTTTCAGTACATTGAAATCCAAGGGAGCTGCTTTATTTTATATTGGCATCTGATAGTCCCTTGAGTTGGATGTGGGTATGCATTGTCATACTGAAACAGTCCTTATGTGCCATTCCCTTAAGGTATATGGTTTCATTAGCATTCCTTTGTCTGGAAAATGATCCTTATAGTACAACCTGGCGAACTGTCACATTATCAGGTGCCCTTACTTCATTTTACGTGCTACAGTTAATATATCTATTTCCTTCAAAAAGACTGAAGCAGAATGTTCTTGCTCCCTCCCATATAATCTCATGGTGATCATCTGTGATCAACAAGTAGTGAAATTCATTCATGAACACAGTGCATTGCCATTCTGCATGCATCCAAGTATCATGGTCAAGATTACACTTTAAGCAAAGCATCTGGTACTGTTGGAGTTTGTAGTGGTTGAGATAAACAGTGATGCAACTGCATTCTGCCTACCAGTAGTGTGATATGACCTGTGTACAAAGAGGCCCCTTATATGCTTTCAGAATTATGACCGAAGTGTGATGGGACTGAATCTCGCCTCTGATGTAGTCTTTGCTTAGACTTGCCTGTTTGTGTTGATGGGTGGTTTTGTGTCAGAGTGCTGAATAGCACAGCTGATTAGAAACTTGTGATATCAAAGTCCTATGTATTTAATTGGCATTACAAAGTGCTTTTATTGACCAATTTGGCATCTCTTTAAAAAAAAAAAACAGTCCCTTATTTAAGTACATTAAACACACAGTATAATCTTCATCATCGTCATCATCCAACATTTTCTGTTTTCATGTCTGTATGTTCAGAATGGTTGCTAATGGTGCGAAATGTCCAAACCTTCAACAGCCCCGTAATGAAGTTCCTCTTTCTACAGTTGGTAGGTTTCCAGGCTCTGTCTGGTGGTATTTCATATTTGAAGGTGCTCAAGCCCCTTGTTGGTAGATTTATCAGCATGTAAAAGAACTGCTGAGGATCAAAATTATGGCACCTTGGCATTTCCAAAAATCATACAAGTAGTTAGTGGAACATAAAACTAATAATATTATTATTAGACACTAGCTGTTACCCGTAGCTTCGTTCATGTGGATTTCATAATTTGTTAAAAGTAATCGTTCCTCAGTACTGCACTAAGACATTATCTGAAAATCCCTAAAGTATAAAAACTCACCAAAAAATTGTGTTTCATTTACCCCAGTACCTTTTTAAACCATGTTTGTGGTATTGCCTTTTGGGGCTAAGATGACCAGGCTACTACAGAGCTAAAGAACTAACTATGGAACATGTGACATAGAACAGTACATTTGAGAAACGGTCCTCTTTCAAGCCAGAAAAAAAGTGTTTCTCTATTTTCAAAGGAGATTCCAAATACTTATTTCCATGTACATAACATCTTCAGTTTTTGAGATGTATGTATCCCCATAAAAATATTTCAACCCCCATTTTTTTTAGTCCCTCCCCCCCCCCCCCACACACACACACCTAAGTGGATTTTCCAAAAAAGCACTGTTTCTTCATTTTTAAAGGAGATTCCAAAAACAAATTTTCATGTCTGTGAGATCTCCAGTTTTTGAGATATAAGTATTCTCATAAAAGAGAATACAACTCTTTTTTTCATGTCTTTTCAACCTCTTAAGTGGCTTTTCTGAAAACAGAAAAAAATGTTCCTTTATTTTTAGTGGAGATTCCAATTACTAATGTTCACGTCTAACATGTTAACTTTGTGAGATATACTCATTTTAAAAATTCACTTGCTTTTTCAATTATTTTCACTCCCTTAAGGGGATTTTTCTAAAACAAAACATGTTTCTTTACTTTTTAAAGGAAATTCCAAGTACCAGTTTTCACATCTGTACCATGTTACGTTTTTGCAATATACTGGAGATATACTCTAAAAATTCACCCAATTTTTCACTTCTTTCAACTTCCCTTTAAGTGGATTTTCTGAAAACAAAAATATGTGTTTATTTTTAAAGGAGATTCCGAATACCAATTTTCACATCTATAACATCTTCAGCTTTTGAGATATAAGTATTCCTATTAAAGGATTCCACCACCGGGCGAGTTGGCCATGCGGTTAGAGGCACGCGGCAGTGAGCTTACATCCGGGAGATAGTGGGTTCGAATCACACTGTCGGCAGCCCTGAAGGTGGTTTCCGATTTTCACAACAGACAAATACTGGGGCTGTTTCTTAATTAAGGCCACGGCCGCTTTCTTCCAACTCCTAGGCCTTTACTATCCCATCGTCGCCATAAGACATATGTGTCGGTGCGACGTAAAGCCACTAGCAAAAAAAGGATTCCACCCCTTTTCCAGTCCTCTTTACCCCCACCCCCAAAAACAAAAAAATGTGTCTTCCTTTATTGTTAAGGGCATTCCAAATACCAATATTAATGGCTGTAACATGCTGGTTTTTGAGATATACTCATTTTAAAAATTCACTTCTTTTCACCCCCTCCCCCTCTTAAGTGGATTTTCCAAAGACAAAACAATGTTTTTTTTTTTTAATTTTTAAAGGAGATTCCAAATAGCAATTTTCACATCTATAACATATTCAGTTTTTGAGATATGTATCCCCATTATAGGATTCTACCCCTTTTTCAGCTCTCTTCAACCCCACCCCTTTAAGTAAATTTTCCAAAAATGAACAAAATATGTTTATTTTTAAATGACATTCCAAATACCAATTTTTAAAGCTGTAATGTTAATTTTTTGAGATATAGACATTTTAAAAATTCACCCATTTTTCACTTATCTTCACCTCGCCTTAAATGGATTTTCCAAAAAAAAAAAGAAGTACATATTTCTTTAGTTTTAAAAGATTCCAAATACCAGTTTTCACATCTGTAAACTGTTAAGTGTTCGAGATGTAGACATACTCATTTTAAAAGTTCACCCCCCTTCTCATCCCATTAGCGACAGAATATCTAAGAATCCTTCCTTATTGAGCATCTACGCTGTAATATAAATGTATCCCCAAAATTTCATTTCTTTATGTCCAGTAGTTTTGTCTAGGCAATGATGATGAAGTCAGACAGGACATGTTATTTTATATTTACAGATTGTACTTGATCACCTTTCTTCACTGTGTACACGTGCAGAAAATGTATTTTATATTATTGGGCAAAACTAAGGCCCATCGGTGGCCATGCTGTACCATTACACTCAAATATGTATTTTATGCTGCCCGAAGGAATTGGCTCTGCAGTTTGAAGCATGCAGATGTTGGCTTGCATTTGTGAGAGAGAGGTTTTGAACCCCGCTGTCAGCAGCCCTGAAGATGGTTTTCTGTGGTTTCCAGTTTTCTCACCAGGCAAATTCTAGGGCTGTACCATAATTAAGACCATGATAGCTTCCTTCCCTGTCCGAGCCCTGACCTATCCCATCGTTGCCATAAGACCCCTCTGAGTCAGTGCGACCTAAAAAAAAACATTTTTGTTGATGTATCTCTGTTCCATTTGGACACTCCCACTGGGTTTTTAACTTGTTTATCCAGCAGCGTATGTTGTTATAGCAATATAACATCAGAAAACCCAACCTGGTATGGAACACTTTCAAATTTTGTTGGCTTAACGGACACTGGGACTGAAATTTCTAATTCCTGTAAAAATTAAGATATTACGTTAATATTCGGTTGGCTCAAGGTATGTACTATTATGAATATCTGTACTAAATTTGATTAGTGTAGCTTTACTAGTTTCATATATATTAATTATTTTCCAATATTTATATGCAAATTATTCAAATATTCTAAATGTTAAGCGTATCAGAGCGATCCAGATAGCACATTTTTTAAGTAATGATCTAGTACCTTATTCTTATATAAATGAAACTGTACATCATTTTTGAGATTGTATTATTTACTATGAAGAAAGGACTTTTTCCCCTGTTGAAGTTTATTTTTTGTAAAATTATTGAAAATTTAAGATTTGAATTTTTTTACAGGCAAACCAGATTTTCAGTCATAAAAGTATTGCACACGTTTATGGATAATGTACTAAGGAACATTCATGTGAATTTTCAAGGTAATAGCATCATCATATCTGTAATGTGTATGACATTTTATACATCTGAAAATGTGAAACTGAGAAAATAGCATTTTTCTGAAGTCAGGCATATTTTTTTAAATATTGTCAGTTGACTTACTCATTAGAACTGTCCTGCAGCATAAGTCATACTCTCCGTCTTCCGTTTTTCAGCCTCTTTCTTCATTTTTGTGACCTTCACCTTTCGTCGAGTTGATTTTTTCTACTCAGAGGACGATCGCTATATTTCATACTTTCTGTGAGCATCAGCCTAAGGAATGAATTTTCTGTCACATGAGACAATGAAGTTCTTTTGATATCCGACTTCAAGTCTATTGATATAGATGTTGGTTCCCATAGGGAATCTGAAATATTTGTCCTGAATTCAAGTCTATTGTTGCACTGCACCCCTTATTGAACTCTGCCACAGCACTGCATACACCAATTTCAAGTCTCTTTCTTGCTACAAATTTTCCTTTGGACACTTTCTCCAGATGCTAGAATGTAGACTTTCGTTCCGATTCTGCGAGGCACCATGGACACATCGGGATAGTACTTCATCAGAGGCCAGCCTCCGATACATAGGCATAATCTTACACACTAATGGCTCAGGAAGTTCGACCGACATTTTATCATGACTCTGAAGTACCATACCTTCTGCTATGCTTTTGTTATAGAAGCACCAATCATCTAAGCCTTGGGGGCATTTCTTATGTTGGGGCTTACTGTTGGTGGATATGTAATAATAGAGTGTGGCAGAGATAGCATTTTTCATGTTTGCAACATTAAGTGTGATTTGTACAATATAACTCCTATAATAGCTAGTAATTGTAGCATTAGTAAGACCACCTGAACGGCCACCTAACTGCACACCCTTCAGTTTCCAAGTTTGTACCATCTGTCTCAAACCTTTTCCCATTCTCTTAGCAATGTGGTTTACACACTCCTCCTTCAGTACTGTGTTGGTGCCATACACCACATTTCAAAATTATGTGATGAAAAACGCATAAATGCGTGTGCAGGATAATGTTCGGTGAGAATCGAAGAGGAAGGGGCGTTTAAATGGCTGTGCAGCAGGCATTTAAATGTCCCGCTGTGCCTTTAAAAATGGCGGAACGTGGAAAATGATATCGCTAATTTATCCGCAATGGTCAGGGGTAGAGCATTATGTGAAAATCAAAAAATCGAAATATTTGAAAAAATATGCCTAAAACTCAGTCCCAGTGTCCCTTAATGCATGTGGAATTCTCAGTTGGTTTCAAAATTTAGATATATATATGACATTTTATAAGAAATGTAAAATCAGCCACTAATGATGTCAATGGAAATACTCTCTGAAAATTCTCATTAAGAGCATAACATGAAAATTATTCTGTGGATCATGAATGCATGTGGCACACACTCAAAGAAGATTGAAGAAGAAATGTGGATAGGTACTGTAAGCTCAGTCCTTTGAACATTGGAGTTGTACATGTCCAATTGTTATTTATGACAGCCAGTCAACTTGGCTACGTGGTTCAGGTCATGTAAGTGTGAGCTTGCATTCATGAGATAGTGGGTTTTTGAACTCTTCTGTTGTCAACCCTGAAGATATTTTTCTGTGATTTCCTATTTTCATGCTATGCTGTGTGTAAATTAAAGCCATAGATGCTACCATTCCAGACCTAGCCCCTTTCTATTCCATTGTTGCTGCAGAATCTTAACTGTGCTAGTGCAGTGTTGAAGCAACTTTTAAAAAGTTATTCAAGACAACCAATTGTGTGAGGTTTTTTAATAAAATAAATGTATAAGGAAGTATGTTATAGCAAGCAATCGCAGTTGTTAACATACCCAAAGGATAAATACAATGGCATGTTAGTACAGGACAGAAGAAACAAAAAGAACAAGAGACAATGACACATTTTCCTATCTTCCTTCCTAATTTTGATAATGGACATTCCTATACTTGTTTGCTCCATTTTCACTACTAGTAATGCTGCTGCTGCTGCTGCTACTACTACTGCTACTACTACTACTACTATTACTTGAGTTACCGTGTGCAGATATTTTGAATTAACATCCTTTAGACTGCCTGCATGAAAGTTTTGACATTCCATTTGACTTTACCAGACAGCAGAGAAACAGATCTCTATCAGGCAATTTATGGCTGAGTTTTTATTTTGTTGGGTAAATACTAAATAGTGTCACTAGAGATCTTTTACATGCCAATATCATATGACATGGAGTGCCGATTGAGTTATTCTTTGGCCTTCAAAATTCTGACTACCTCTGCCGGGCTTGACTCTGTTATCTGTGGATTCGAGACCGACACTTACCACTGATCAACAGAGGGGGCTATTTCCTGGACTCTTAAGTTTCTATTAGAGATATCACTGGTACAAACCATGAGAATCATTCTTCCAGAAATTTTATTCAAAACCATTTCCAACTTCACTATAAAATATGTATTGTGTTGAACACATGTAATAGATAACTTAGAGTTTAGACTTAGATAACTAAGTTAATGATTTGCTGTGTATATTGCAGTTCTGTATAGTAAACTTAATATATCATGCCATTGAAAAGTAAGTGGTTCATTGCTAAATATACAAAGTTAAAATGTTAATGTGTTGAGAATATTTATAGATATTCACATGACTCGGGCTGAGCCACCATCAAGTAGCACCACCTACACATTACGTTTTTTCTTCCATTCTGACATGTCACGATTATAATCTCCAAGTCTATTGTTTCACGGTATTTATTTGTGATTTTCATATGTAATAAATAGTGTCGGTGGTGGTGGTGGTGATTATTGTTTTAAGAGGAAGTACAACTAGGCAACCATCCTCTATATAACACTAATCAGAGAGAATGGAAGGGGTCCAGCACTTCGGAAAATGAAGATATCAGCCAAAGGAAGACAAGGGCCATGAAGGGCGTGAAAATGAAAGACTCCCTAGCCCTCGCAAACCTAATAGCGTCGGGGTCAGAAAAGAACAAGAGTTGACCAAGGGAGGTCGGATAGGATAGATGAAAGTGAGGAGCCTGGTACAAGGTAGTGGAAGCAATGCCAGGAAGTCAGCTGAGGGCCCCGTGGTCGCCAACTGACGCTCCAATGTTCAGAGCCCCTGAGGCCCCTTTTAGTCGCCTCTTACGACAGGCAGGGGATACCGTGGGTGTTATTCTTCCGCCCCCATCCACAGGGGGGGGGTAAATAGTGTCATTCTGATATAAACCATGCTGACCTTATTACTTTCCGAAACAGCATGCCCTTTCCACATAATGCATGAAATGTTGCATCGATTTCAGTGGTTGTAACTAAGTGCTACAAAGTGAGACGAGGGGCTTAGTATATTTTCACGTAGATAAAACTTGTCTAAATGAATTAGATTTTTGCAATTATTTAATGAATTTCATTGAATTAAAGATCTATTTGAAAAAGGCTTCTGACCACTATCTGTGAATGTAAATGAGTAAGAACAACTCATGAATCTCACCAGTGAACCTGCATTAAAAATTAAATTTAAGGAATTATCTTTGTCAGAGTTTACATATTGGGGAGAAATTTCCCACCTTAGATTCCTTTTACAACTTACATGTGTGGGACAGGTTTTTCTACCATGGCAACAATTAAGTCAAAGTATCATTCAAGACTTAAATGTTGCAAAAGAACTTAAGAGTTGCCAAATTTGATATTGTGTTCTGTTTTGATAGCTGTATTCTCATGAACAAGCCGATTACACAGAACTTTCTTCTTCTAGTCCCTATCCGTTCTGAATGTTGGCAACCATGTTGGTGTTGTTTTATCTGTTGTGAACTGCTTAGTATAAATCTGTCTATATCTTGAGAGTCCAGTCTCTGAGGGTTTTTAACCAGGGGATTTGTCTCCTGCCAACACCTGTCTTTCCAGGTATCTTTCCTTGCAGAATTTCTTGCAGTAGTGTTTCTTTTCAGCCTTTTTATTTAGTCCTTCTGCAACATATTCCTTGAAACAATCTGTCACTCTCTTGCCCTTCAACTTGTTTAGATGCCATATCCTTGCATTCCTTCCTTTCTTCTATTTCATCAACTTCAGAGGGCATATTTTCATGACTACCAAGCCGTGGTCAGAGTCCACATGTGCTCCTGGATGATTAGTTATATTAGAGCACACAACAAATCATACTACTTATAAAGTATATTGTTGACTTGCTGTGAAGTATCTTTTAATCTTTTGTACTTCAGGTTCTACATAACACTGGAGATGCTGTGGCTTTGATCACAGTACCAACAGTCTTGCAAAACCAGTTCATTTTTATAACAGATAAGTGCTATTTAAAATGTTGCACAACTTCACAGTTCAAGCTGTCCAGGAAATTAACTTTACAAAGCAAGTACTGTATGTAGTAAGGCATCAACTTGGAGCTACAGAACTCCAAAGATGACATTCCAGGCCTCACATAATTAATATCTCTCATCAGTATCATTGTATGATCTTCTATGCAGTGTACTATGATGTGCCTTTTCACAATCAAAGCTTTCAGGTTAATAAAATATTAGAGAACAGTGAAATGTGAACAATGTATGTGGTATAGGAAGTATTATAATATTAATTTATTCTTCTGCAATATAATTTCTTGCCTTCAGTGTTGAATTCAGGGCTCATGACAAAATTAGTGCTATTCCTTGCTTTGAAAGGTATCAGTTTGATGAAAATGTAATAGAAATTATGCTTGATAATATTCCATATGAAGTGAGTACAATGCTTGTACAGTCGCTCAAAAAAGAAGTATCACTTTGTATTGTATTTTCATCACATTTAATATTTTATCAGACTTAATTTTAAGTATTATTATTAAAATACAAGTCACCTTCCATGTACATGCAAACCCTGTGGATACTCACAATAAACATTATAGTTATAGGTTCATTTGTTTCTGAGAAAAGTGTGCATACGAGAAACTTATGCAATACCATGCACTCATTCTTTTCTTTAGCAACTGTACATCCTAGGCTTCATTTGGGTAAATTGCTACTTTCAGTCTCTTTTGCCTTCGTATTCTAATATTATGTTCAAACTGAATCAATCTTGTGTTATTTATAGAATATTCTGTCCAAATTGAATCAATCTTGTGTCATTTATAGAAGCCCATTTTGTTTTGTAATATTGCAAGTGAAGGTTTCAGTGATATTTTTATATCTAAGAGAGTAACACAATTTCTATAAATGGAATAAAGATGCCAAGTTAAAAAAAAAAAAGATATGCACATGTTTAATTGATGGGACCACAAAAAGGAAGAAATCAAACTTTGTTTTCAGGAAAGTAATTGTGACCATGTTTTCCACACTTTCAAGTCTTATTTTATATGTTACGGTATCTGAATAAATGGTGAACAGGCATAATAGCCGGTTAGTATGTGTAATGACCAATGACATTGTTAATTTATATAAATATAAGTAAATTATTCACTTTTATTGGTGATTTTACTTAAATTCTTAAATAGTTTATGAAAATATAAAATAGAAGTACAAGGTTTATTGAAATTTTTGCTTAAACTCTGAAATTGAATGATGAATACTTGGAGTATATCAAAAGGTTCTTAAAATATATTGGTTTATTTTATTAAGTTTAAAAAGATGAAAATAGGGATAAATATTTTCTAAAGTATTCAAGGAACTATGTATTATTCAAACTTAGGCAGATTATCCTGATATTTGGACTGCATAGTTTTTCATCTCTCTTACGCTTGCATTTGGTTGAATTGCTTTTCCTCTTGTGTCATATATAAGTACAGTACTGGAAAGAAACAAATAACTGTCAGGTCAAATCATCAAGCAGAAACGAGCTCATCAGGGACTGAGAAGTGATGGATGTTGAAGAAATGGGATTGATGAGAAGAGACCCTATCTATTAAAAAATGAAGATGTGGAGATTGTCCTTGTTCGTTTATGTTTTTATGTTTGTGCTTGTCCCCTCTTTCTGTTGCTCCCCCTATCCCCACTAGCCTGCCAATATGTTCATCCTGTTGTGTGTTCCTTTTCTTAATCCTGTCTCTTTCTATATGACTTGATTTGACAATGACACTTGTTTTTTTCTTTACAATACTTACATTATTCCATCAGGATACTTTTCTCCTTTTGTGTTTGTCCTGTGTTCCTAATCTTCTATCACCTGTATGTATCTTACGTTTTTTTCCCTCTTCCTGTTTTTATCTGGCTTTTTTATCCCACACTTCCTAGACTGAAGTTCTGTCAATATGGCCACAGAGTTGATGCCTGTATCTTGATGAACCTGAGAAGCAGAAACAAGCTCATCAGGGGCTGAGAAGAGATGGATGTAGAAGAAATGGGATTTATGAAGAGAGAGCCTATTCATTCAAAGACAGCACTGTATGAAGACGTAAAGAATGTCCTTATCCTTTTGTGTTTTCATGTTTGTCTTTGACTCCTCTTTCTGCTGCTCCTTCCCACAATGACCTGCCAGTGTGTTTGTCCTATTACCTGTTCCTTTTCTTGTTCTTGTCTCTCTCTATATAACTTGATTTGACATTTGTTTGTTCCTTTCCAATACAGTAGAACCTCGATTCTCTGGACTAAATGGGACCAGAGGTGTTCAGGACTAACTAAAATCCAAATTACGGAAAAATAATGACAAAAATGTCATTATGCAATATATTTTTGAAACTTACCATCAATCTTTACAGGAATAATAGCTGAGCCACTTCAAACAGTTTAAGGTTACCAGTCAACACACCCATTTATGCCCATCGAATTTTGCTGTCTTAAAAAGCTGTTGCGTTGTCAACTCTAAGTACGTAATTTCAGTGCCCCTCAATGTATTTCTGAAGGTAATGACGTAGAAGTTTCTTTAATTGTTGCTATTGTTCATGATTTGGGGTCAGTGAAATAAGTATGGATTGTCAGTTGTCTACACTAGGAAGAAGAATATTAGTAGAATTATTTTTGACAGTTAAAACTTGAGTAGCATAGATGACAGATTAGTTAATTGTGTGTTTCACTCAGCGTTTACTGTATTTTCATTAGTATATCATGTGGGTCGAAAACTACCCACTGGGCAGTTCCCCAAGAACTATCATTCGCTTATATTTTCACTAAATAGTGATTAAATACATACGTAGAATTTGCTAATTGGTTCATTTTTCATGGCTGAGAGAAACAGCTATAGTACAGAAATTCGGCTTGAAGTAGCTGATTCCCCAGACTTGGTATTTATATATTATTGCCAGAAGATGAAGGAGGGTAAAGAGATGCAGATACTGGTGATGAAGACACTGAAGATCCAACGGATTAAATTGTGTCTAGCTTCAAAGTAGCACTCTAGGTACCAGTGAACGATAGGTTCATCCTGGATGATCCTCTCAAATTCGGTGACTAATTCATTTTCACAATATGGATAGGCTAACACCAGTAACTTGGATATAAATAGTAGTAATGAAGAAGTAGATCTTACTCTTTCTGTTGGGAAATATGTGATATTTATATTTTGTTATTCTGATAAAAGTTTATTTTACGACTTATTCTCACCGTATATATTACTTGAATACTTTTATAGATGCATATACTGATTATTTGATTTATGCATAAATAATGCCTGGATTTTCAGCTGCAGCTACGGAATTTCCCTAGATGTCTGTAATTCTACTGAAAATTTACTTAGGTAATTCAATACAATGAGTAACAGCTCAAAAGGGATGATTTCGACTTCTGGTGCTTGAAGTTACAAACAAGCATCAGAGGAAAGAACATAATAGTAATTTCCTAAAAGTGAACAACCCAGGTAATAAGACACCAGAAGTGTGTGCTAGTTGTAACTTTCTTCATTCTGATACTTGCTTTGCAATTTATCGTGAGCGAATCTATATATATAATTTTGTGTGGCTATTTCTAGCCAAGTGCAGCCCTTGTAAGGCAGACCCTCCAATGAGGGTGGGCGGGCATCTGCCATGAGTATGTAACTGCGTGTTATTGTGGTGGAGGATAGTGTTATGTGTGGTGTGTGACCTGCAGGGATATTGGGGACAGCACAAACACCCAGCCCCCGGGCCATTGGAATTAACCAATGAAGGTTAAAATCCCCGACCCGGTCAGGAATCGAACCCGGGACCCTCTGAACCAAAGGCCAGTATGCTGACCATTCAGCCAACGAGTCGGACGTGAGCGAATCTGAACTGTAGTGATAGTTATAAGATTTAATTCCACAAAATATTATTTTTATAAAGGTATATTCTTAAAAATATAAATTGCGGCCTGGTAAAATTTCTGGCAAGTCTCACAACCTCATTGTTGAGCAAGTGCTTAGCAGGTCTTTTATACAGGACCTATATGAATGAAACAATTTGGTTCATATTTATGTGAGTAGCATTCCATTTTGAACATGTATATGTGCAAATCTTCAGTGAGTGAACTAAAAAGTAATTTGGGCATAAATAGATTAAGAAACAGGTAAATACACTATACAAAATACGAAGGCCATTCTGAAAGTCATGAGCAACATTTTTTCCTTTAATCACACTCCTTTAATATAAAATAACCATGCACATCATCTCAATCTTGAGACTTTCCGGAACACATGCAGATACTCTGACGTCATTAGCTTTTATCACATGACCACAGCAAGGAGTTGCAAAATAGACGACATCAATGTTTCATTCAGTCAACATGCTGTGATTGAATTCCTTGTTAAGGAAGGAATTCCTGCTGCTGAACTTCACCAGAGACTTCAGCGTGCTTATAAAGATGTGTGTATGGGGTGCTGGCAGTGTTTGGAGATGGGTGAAACATTTTAAAGATGGAAACACTAGCATCCAAGACCAGATGCGTAGTGAGTGCCCTTGAACTGCCTCCACTGAGTGCAACATCAGAAGAGTTGATGACATCATTAAAGATGATAGACATGTCACTGTGAGTGAAATTGCAGCAAGACTTGCAATAGGACACAGTGCAGAGTAGGAAATGAGTTGTGAGTTCAGCTATTGAAAAGTTTGTTCCCACTTGGTCCCACATTTACTCACCACAGATCACAAAGTTCAGAGACAAACCATCAATCAGAACCTTGTTCAGAGATAGGGAAATGAAGAAGAAGAATATAATTTTTTGATGTGTATGGTTGCAGGGTATGAGAGCTGATTGCACCATTATGAACCAGAAACGAAACAACAGCGCAACTATTTTAATTTTCTGACAAAAAAAAAAAAAAATTGAAGACATTGAAGTCTGCTTGCAAAGTTATGGGCACAGTCTTCTGGGATTCAGAGTGTGTCACTTTGACTGAATTTCTTGAACCTGGGCAAACCATAAATGCTGCCCATTACATTGAAACTCTTCACAAGCTTTGTGCATTGCATGATAAATGTCCTGAAAAGAGCATTATTCTGTGACACAATTATACCTGCGCCTACAGTGCTTGTTTCACCAGCGAGAACATTGAAAAATTTGGATGGGAAGTTTAGCTGCATCCTTCCTACAGTCCCAATTTGGCACTCTTCGACTACCATCCTTTTGGTTTTGTTAAGGAGGAGATAGGCAGCCAGGATAATGAGACGCAGGAGGACATGAAGGGAACAGTGCATCAGTGCCTTTGGCATGCTGAACGAACTTCTACCGTCAAGGGGTTTTTCAAACTTCCACAATGGTGGAAAGAAATGTGTCCAAAGGAATGGAGACTATGTTGATAAATAAACAAAAATGTATAGTTTGAAAAGATTTCAGTGTGTCATAATTAATAAACTTTTTTAAAATGCTGTTCATGACTCTGCATGGCCCTCATAATGTATTCAATGGTGTATGCCTATTAATCGCTTTAACATGAAGTTTAAACACATTGCTTCTTAATAAATTTGTCAAGTGTTAACTGTGTTAGTTTCGTTTGCTTATGGGCACCGCGGTCATGCGGACGTTTAACTGTCGTAAGTTCTGCCAATGTAGTGTTTGACTGCCCATTCAAAGGAAGCACTTCCTCATCCGTCAACTAGCCATAACCACCATCATTGTCCCTTTCTAACGTACTGATCATACCATTAAGGACATCATTGCAACTGTCAGTGTTGGCAAACTTTTGAAGAAGTTTGACATGCTGGGCTGAGTGGCTCAGGAAGTTGAGGCACTGGCCTTCTGACCCCAAGTTGGCAGGTTCGATCCTGGCTCAGTCCGGTGGTATTTGAAGGTGCTCAAATGCGTTGGTAGATTTAATGGCACATAAGAGAACTCCTGTGGGACTAAATTTCAGCATCTCGGCATCTCCAAAAACCGTTAAAAAAAAGTAGTTTAGTGGAACGTAAAGCAAATAACATTAAGTTTGACATGGAGGACATGACCATGATTTTCTTCTTATGAGGCATGGACATTTTTAGGGGAAGCACACTCATTTTCAGGGGTGTAAAAATACTTGGCCATAGTTTTTTTAATAATTTCCTGAAAGTCAGTTCAGCCACATGACCCCAAGCAGATGCAACCACGTAAATAACGTTCTTGAAATTAATTTATTTTAACACTTTGATCACACCTTGCCTCCTCTTCTTCAATCAGTTTGCCTAGAAGTTGTCTTCGGTGCCCCCATTTGATTCTCCAATACTCCTTGGTCCATGGCTGTAACAGTGCGTTTACATTTGGTTGAAGAAACTTTTCCCTGATATCCCCACCAACGAGTTTATTGACTCCTGGATGTGACTGAGCATTGTCAATAAAGAGAATGGCTTTCAAAGTCAGATGATTTTCTTTCAGATATTTTTGTTCCCTTATCACAAAATCTTGAAACCAATTTCTGAAATTGGAACTGTCCAGCCAACCATTTTTCTGTGCTTGATAGTTGTTGGGTAACGAGGATTGTTTCATGTTTTTCAACACATGGATATGTTGTGATTTCCCTATTAACAGAAGCAGAAATGTGTGTTTGTAGGATACATTGCTACAAGCAATGATTGTTACTGAGAGGAAACGGAGTGAGCTAGTGAGTAGTGATGAGAGTACAGAAAGCTGGTAGTCGAGTAAGGATGACATTAGTTGCCGGTGGTAAACTATAGAGTACTGTAAGGAAAGAAATAGAATTAAGTCATTTAATAGATACATATTTACGTATATTGTAATAAGATTTGGATCGTGGCTGATTAATGTATGTAGAAATTTTCTCATGGAACTGGAGTGTTATCGTAGAGACAGGGTGGACTCAAAAGAAGGGGGAAGTACTCATTCTTGTGAAAGAAGAATTTGTAAGCTGTGCGAAAAACTTAAGGATGAGCATCATGAAATCCTACGAGTAAGGCTCATCTCCAAAGATATTACTGGACTTCTCTAAACGTTATTAACCGGCATCTCAAAGAACTGCCTAGAAGAGAGTGGGATGGGAAGAGGAGAAAGCAGAGTTGTCAGTTTTCTGTCTGCAGTGCATTGCTTATTTGTTTTTGTTGCTCAGCTAGCACTTTATGAAACACAAGATATCGCAACACTGCGCATCACTCCATTCGGACTTGACAAGCAACTGTCATCCAGTCTTCTCAGGTTTTCATTGGATATCACATGACTCTGACTGGTGCAGTTTGAGTCAAAGAATATTTCCCCCTAGTCTACCGAAGCTGTCATTGGCACAGTGCGAGGAACATCAAAGCCACTCCATGTGTTAACGTTTCTAGTAATAATAGGCAACTTAATGTTTTTGGGGTGTACAGACCTGGGAAAAGTGACAGTAGTGCAGAATTATTTGATAAAATCGTCAGCTGTGTGGAAAATAACACTGAAAGGAACCTGATTATAGCAGGTGATATAATTTATCAAATTTTAAGTGAGATGGTAATGTGAATGACAGAAAGCATGACCAACAAATGGTAAATAAGTTAATCTGGGAAGGACAGCTGAATCAGAAAGTGATGGAACCAACTAGAGGAAAGGATATTCTAGATGTAGTGTTGATAAAACCAGATTAGCTCTGTAAAGAAACCGAAGTGGTAATTGTTATAATCATAAAATTGTTTTCGTCATTGTTAAAAATAAATGCGATAGAAAGGGAGGTTGTAAAAGTAGGAATGTTAGGCAGTACTATATGTAAATAAGGCAAACATAAGGGACTTTTTAAAAAATAATTGTGATTGATGGAAAATTTTATATAAAAATATAAACAGCCTATAGGATGGGTTTAAGGCAATTGTTGAGGAATCTGGGAACAAGTATGTACTTGTAAAGGTGGTAAGGAATGGCATTTACTTAGGAAAGGTTATGGAAGTAAGGATAAATTGAAGGAACTTGGAAAATTACTAATTGGTTTCAATGTTGCCAGGTCTCTCGAAATTTCAGATCTTCTTTTTTTTTTTTTTTTTTTTTTTTTTTTTTTTTTTTTTTTTTTTTTTTTTTTGCAACACACCAGAAAGCCCAAAAAAACGAAAGATCTCTTGAAATTTCTTCTAATCCAAATTTAAGGAAAATTAATAATGATTAATGGTGCATAATATATTTATGCTGAAAAACTCTTTCCTTGTCTCACTGCATGATGTTTTATCGATAATATCCCTCGTTAGGTACTCCCCCGCATTCATTTTAGGCTCGAATTACGTAATCTCTCCCCTCTTACTGAACTCAAAACTCACGCTTGACAACATCATTTGAAGGAAAATCACCAACCTGCACACACAATACAAAATCTGTATCCTGCTACAACTTTAAAATTGGCAAACAATTTCTATGCCTGATCAATAACTACATCTACACAAAGAGTGGGGGAGGAAGAAGGAGGAGAAGAAGAAGAAGAACAGAGTTGCCAGAGAATATGGGTGAGTGAAATTGTATATTTTTCTCATAACAACTTTAAATGACTATTTCATTCTTTAATTTAGTTACTGTATATTATAACATTTCAGTGCTCAAGAAACTACCAAAATTTTCATAAAAACTCCCGAAATGTTTATGTACACTCTACCGATATTTTATTTGTAGACCTGGCAACACTGATTGGTTTGATAGAAGGCAGTTCAGGTTTAGGAAAGGTTATTTCTGTGAGGCTGAACTTGTAGGATTTCATCAAGATATAGCAGATACTTTAGATTCAGAAGATCCAAATGGACTGTATCACTAGTGACCTATCCAAGGCCTTTGATGGGGTAGATCAGGGAAGATTACTGACGATAATGAGGGCTATTGGATTAGATAAAAGAGAGAGTGAATGAGTAGCTAATTGTCTAGTAGAAAGAATGCAGAGCCGAGTGAAACATTATCTGATCCAGTAATGATTAAGAGGGGTGTCCTGCAAGGAAGTATTATTGGACCTTTGTGTTTTGTTATAAAGGATATGAGTAAAGAACTAGAATCACAGATAAGTCTTTTTGTGGATGATGTTATACTGTATGTTGTAATAAATAAGTTGCAGGATTTTGAGTGACTGCAAAAAGACCTCGACAAAGTTGTGAGATGGACAGCAAACAATTTTATGATGGTAAATGGTGTGAAAAGTCAGGTTGTTTAACTTCGAGAAGAAGTCCTCTTAGTTTTAAGCATTGTGTTGATAGGGTAACTGTAACTCAGGATAACTGTAAATACCTACGTATTAACACCAGAATTAACTTTTTTCTGAGATTATTATACGTATTAATGTTTCATCGCATGTTTGAGACCAAAATAAAGTCATGAAACAAGTTTCAGAATTTTGGGACCGCTAGGTCATAAGATATTTGATGTTGCCATATGGCAACGCTAGGTGCTTGCACTACCTATTTTTTTAACTAGGAGTTTGGGAAATAGAATTTAGGTTACAAAGTAGTGTTTTGTTTGTCGTACAATAACAATGTTGAAAAATCTTAGCATTATCTATTGTAAGAATGTGGAATATCACTTTTTATTCACATCACAGCTAAAAACATTGAATTACTGAACAAAGGAAAAGATATTTGTTCGCAATACAGAGACACATATGTATCGTTTGTTGCCTGTCAAAACAAAACACTCACTGGAACAATAGTCTTTTATTACTGTCTTCTATGGAAGGGAATGAAGCAGTCAATACAGATGGTGATGAAGCAACAAATTTCATCAGAAGTTATTTGTGGGTCTGTACAATTTAAAAACATTGCATACTTCTTGGTCTCTTGAACTAATTGTTCGATCAGCTGGTAATCTACAAACAATTCAAAAATGTTAACAATAGGCATGGATTAATTTGTACTTGCTATAAACATGCTCCGGAAATGTCGTCAGTCACCCCTTTGGTCTATCTTGGTGTATAAATTGATTTTTATTCTTTTCTCAGTCAGTTATCCACTGTTTTGCAGTTTCAGGTATTGAAACAAATCTTGCATCAGTAGACACGAAAAGCACTTTGTCCTCTAGTAACACACCTTCACTATCGTAACTAATCCCAATACTTTTATTATTTACAAGCTTTATTTCTGCTATGGCATGTAGCTGTTGAGAACTGAGATTATCAATAAGCCCACCATCTTCATCACCAGAGTCCTCATCTGTAAGTACACTTGCATCAGGCAGTACCACAAAAATACCACAATTGAGATACTCAGGCAGTAGCATATCCAATGCTTCTGAAAGGGAAAATCCCTTCATGCAAAGGTGTATGAATTACGATAAAGTAACGTGATTTGACAGCTGCAGCAATTTTACAGAGTATAAATGCCTAGTGTTGCCATATGGCAACGCTAAGGATTGAACAAGCTCTACTATGGCTTTGTGCGCCTGTACTATTTCAAATGCTTACAGCACATGTAATGATTTGTGCACAACAATATCATAAAGAAATTCTAATGAAACAACTTCATTCATTTTACATGCTACTTACGCAAAGTCAGCAACCATTTCACAGGAATCTGAATATAACCAACAGTCCACCACTCCTTCGGTCACAACAATAGATTTTAATATTAAACTAGAGGACTTGTGCTCCTCTGCAGCATTCCTTAGGTTAGATAACTCTTCTTGATATGCCTGTTACAGTCATATTGTTTTGCCTACCCTTTTCAATAGTTTTATGAACATCTAATACTGGTAATGTAGTTTATAACACTTCTTTCCATACAATGTTCTCTGTGCTTCGACCATTCGGCCGTATCTGGATCTTAACATTTTCAAACGATCTTGCTTGACATAGAGCAACATACAGTTGGCCGTGACTCAATACTGGTTCGGGTAAGTAGACACCCACTTTTTCAAGAGTTTGTTCCTGTGCTTTATTAATGGTCACACAGAAGGCAAGTCGACTTGATACCTTTCCGAATGTACATACGTAGACTGGTTTCTCTTAGCAGCATATAAGTTGTTAGGAACGTTCTGCCATCTGCTGAGTTGGCCTATATTTAGAAGCTGGGGAAAGTCAGAGACTCAAAGAGTATCTGCCAGAGAATAGTATTCTTACATCATCAGAGGAATTGTATACTCTCTGGCTTCACAGGTAGTAAGCAAATATGGCTGCATGCAATCACATCGTTAAGAATGAAAATCACATATATCACAATATTAATGAAAGTGTTGGTCGCTTAGCAACCTGTTAAGTACAGAATGTATTTTGGGTTAGGGTAAGCCTTCAACTGCAGTATTATTGGAGTGATGATTTAATTTTATAATTACTCAAATTGGGATGAACTTGGAGACCTATCAATGTCTCATGATTCACCAGCAGGTAAGCCCTAATTCCAGAGAGAATAAAAAAGAAATGAAGTAAATTGGTCCAATAGAACGGACGGACAGATTTGCCAAAGCTGTTTTTAGTAAACTCTTTTAATATATAGATGAACGTGATTACTCGATTCTACAAACACTTCTCTAACTGTAAGATGACACCACAGCCTTCCAGATTCTTTCTTTTTGCCGATAGTACTGAAAGAAGAAGGCACAAAAATTGTTGCCATATGGCAATGCTCGGCGCTGATGTGTTAATAAGGAAAGTTTTAATTGGGGTAATCACATAAACAGGGTTTTAAATAAAGATTACAGATTTCTTAATATGGTAATGAGGGTATTTAGGGTTTGAGAGGAGATAGAATTCAAAATATTAAAATCAGAGAAGAGCTAAATATAGAACCAATAGTACAGAACATACAGAAAGCAAGACTGAGATGGTTCGGACAGGTAAAAAGAATGGGAAAGGAATGGGTAGCAAGAAGAGAATTGAAAAGAGAAGTTAATGGAAGGAGACCAGTTGGAAGACCAAGAAGAAGGTAGGTGGATCAGATTTCGAAGGACATTAGAGAAGCCGGATGGATTTGGCAGAAGTAATGGACCAGGAAAAGTAGAAGGACAGAAAGGAGTGGAGAAGGCTTGTTAACCACACCCGGGCGACTGGAGTGGGACATTGATGTTGATGATGATGATAATGATGATGATGATGATGATGAGTAAGGATGTAAAGAAGAAGGCATGTAAGTCACTGCTAAGACCCCAATTAGAGTATGGTTTAAGTGTATGTCATCCTTACTTGATTCACGAACTTGAAAAGATCCAAAGGAAAGCAGCACAATTTGTCCTGGGGATTTCTGGCATGAGTAGTGTTATGAAAATGTTGCCATCTTTGGGTTGGGAAAACTTTGGAGTAAGGAGAACAACAACTCAACCAAGCAGGATGTTTTGAGCCCTTAGTGGAATGACATTGGTAGATGAATCAGCTTGAATGGAATTTTTAAAAGTATTACAGATAACGTGAAGATAAAGATGGAATTCAAGAGGGCAAACTGGGGCAAATACTACTTCATAAGAAGAGGAATTGCTGACTTCTTTGAAATCATTTAATAAAAGACTACGTAAAAAAATGATGGAGAATCTGCTACCTGGGTGTCAGCCCTAAATGCAGATTATTGGTGAATGATTGATCTTAACTTTTGTAGACCTGAGCTGAGTCATCTAGTTTGGATGCCTTACTGGGCAGCATCTGGTAAAAATGTCTTTTTTGTCTCATCTGATCTGGTATGAAACTCTTGAATAAAATGATCTGTTCAAAATTTTCTCTTTTTTTTTCTCCTACAGAAGCTTTGAATAAGATCAGGTTTAGATGTGCTGAGTAATATATTGATCTATTAAGAAGAACTCTGCCTCACATGTAGGTTTTAGGAGCTATTTGCAATTCAGTTATATGTGCTGACCATGTATTGGTGTTACCTTTATTTTTATGCCCCAAGTGTCCAACATCTTGATTTCTTATAATCAATCTATAGATAACACCAGTTAAAAGGAGGAGGGCAGTTTATTATTTTTGTTGATCATACTGCCCTAAGTATTGGCCATTTTGCATGCTTTAAAACCACAGCCAATGGAAACCATGATACAGATGGTAATTCTACTCTTCATGTTCTGCATTGCCTAGGCCACACAATTTGTATTGTTTATCTACACCTTCTTCCCTTAATTAGCCATCTTTAGGGCAGGCAAACTGCATAGGAACCGAATATCTCCCGGTATAGGCCTAAGGAGATTCCCTATACCAAGTGCCAACAGTCTCCCTGAGAGTGGATGAGCCGGTATAGGTTAGAGCACTCTATTGTCCTGGGAGCAAGAAATCATCCTTACCAAGCTCAATAGCTGCAGTCGCTTAAGTGCAGCCAGTATCCAGTATTCGGGTTCGAACCCCACTGCCGTCAGCCCTGAAGATGGTTTTCCGTGGTTTCCCATTTTAACACCAGGCAAATGCTGGGGCTTTATCTTAATTAAGGCCATGGACGCTTCCTTCCCACTCCTAGCCCTTTCCTGTTCCATCGTCGCCATAAGACATATCTGTGTCGGTGTGACGTAAAGCAACTTGCAAAAAAAAAAAAAAAAAAAAAAAATCATACCTAAAGGCAGAAGAACTCAATTTTGGTCTACGGCATTACAATGCATAAGACAACGGAAAACGTCTTCATTCAAGATACTCACGAATATCCCTAAAAATTCACATACCAATGGCTCAGTACAGTGCAAAGATCAGAGCTGCTATCGTGGATAACCAAACTCCATATGGAACACTGTATTCCTGGAAAGGCTTTTCCCGGTCACTGTTGCTGTATGCCATGACGGTTTTTCCTATTTTCTAGCCAACCCTGGCTTGTCTTGAAATTCGGATCCCCAGTAGATGGCTTTTTGTTCAAACTTGAGGGCCTATTTGTGCAAAATCAGGCCTGAAAGAGGAACTCCGCATTCTCTTTCTGCTCCAAACTAGGTGAATAATTACATGAAATAAAATGAATTATTTAAGCCTGTATTGACAACCTACTACATATGTTTTGGTTCTTTGAGAAAATATCACCTTTGCAGTACTATAATTAGGCTTAATTATTCCATTCAGAATAACAAAGTTAAGAGACATCCTCAGAACTGTTATTTTAATATTCTAACTCGGCAATTATAAAAAAGTACTCTATTATTATTTTGGAACAAATCCGGAGTATTTTAATTTTAAGGACAGAGTAACATTTTTATATAGTCTGTTTCATTTATATTAATGCTCCATAAGAACCACTTTTGAAGACTGAATTATTTTTAATTGAATGCATGTTGCTTCAAATTTCTTATGTCTCCACAGTGGCACTGTCTATTCTGTTCAACACCTCCAACATTTGTCCAGTGCAACCACTTGATACTTCAAGACTAGCTTATCACGAAAGACTAAGATATTTTAGTGGTTTTTTTTTTAAATGTACAGTATGTGTATCTTTGCTTTTTGTTCCTTTTTTTCTGGTTGAGGATGTCTCTTAAAGAGATGAAACATGTCCCATTAATTTTGTTATTCTGAATGGAATAAATAATCCTAGGTAAATAACCCATCATTTAGATATTAATTTTTTCTGCCCTCTAAACTATCTTTTGTTATCATTTTAAAGCAATAGTCTTCAATATTCTTGCACTTTTTCTTCCAATCGATATGGTAGAAGTCCCTACTCTGAACTCTGCTACAATATTCTTAAGTGATTCTCCTTTATCTATTCTATTCAGTTCAACACCTCCAACTTTTTGTCCATTGCAGCCACTCAATACCATTTTTTATGCATTTTTCACTAACCATAAGAAACTTTGAAGCTGAATTCAACATGTGTAAGTAACAGCAGTATTAGGTGTGGAAGAGAGAGAAGTCGGCGATCTGGCAGTGCCATGGGAAGTGTGCAAGCTTCACTGACATGACTTATTAGTGCAGGTATCCAGCAAATTCCAAATACAATACTATGAATTGATGCACTATTTAATTTAGCCTAATGCAGTATTTACTGTTATGTTATAATTTCTGAAATAAAGTACTGTATGTCTACTGGTGTTAGAATTATTTGTTCTGCATACTGAATGAATAATTTCTTCTTATTAACATTTTTGCTATATTTGATCCGGACTAAAGAGGGCCAAAGGAACTACTGTAGGTTACTTATATTTTCTCTTAGTGTGTTTACCTGTGGTACCCCTGACCACCTAAAATTGGTGATTTTGTCACACATGCTGTAAATAGATTTGTTTACATTAGGTCCATCTTCTAATGATATAACATGTTCCTCACAAACTGCAAACTGGTTTCTGCCCAAATCATCCATTCTTAATTCCAAAATTATAACACCATTTTCAATAGCAAGTGCTACTGTTTGTACTTTTTCAAGGTCATCTATCCACACCTTGTACTTTCATCTTCATGGTGTCACACTCACTTTCATACAGGAAACGTACTGTTTGACATTTTCTTAGCTTATGCCTCTGACATCACCTTGACACTAATTCATTTGTATTGATAAATTATTTTCTCTTCTCATTTGCAGAGAGGATAGGTATTTCTTTATTATCCTGGTAACACAAAATCGTACAGAGGGAAGGGAAGGATTCATGAAGACTCATTATTGGTATAATTTCCATTTTTGTTTTCCTTGGCTCCTTCATTAGTATTTCCAATGAGTCAATTAGTGCTTGAAGCTCTTGGAGCCAAGTTTTGATATGAACCTAACCAAAGCAGCATGTGAACTACAGTTAATCAGTTAATGCCTTGATGAAGTATTCTATTCTTCATGACCTATACAAATTATAAGACATGAGCCAAATGCTGAGTTTCATTGTTTTCCAACCAGGTGCTTACCATGGGTTTCTACAACCTAGTTTGAACCTTTCATGGAGCCTTGTGACTAGTTGGGCCAGGCCTTTTCATAAGCTATTCTCAGCTCTGTCAATATAGAACATGTTTTTACTATTATCAGTTTCTTTTAATTTCATGGCCATCTTCACGTATCACACTTGTATAAGACAAGTTCAGAATTATCAATACAAAATCAAACATGGGTAATGCACGAGTTGGTTTAATAATGAATTTAAAAAGTAAGACAGCGGGAAGGCTATTATGAACAGCATGATGAACGAATTATTGTTGTCAAGACAGACACCAAACCAATGCCTACCGTAATACTGCAGGTCTATATGCCTACTAGTTTAGCAGATGATGATGATGAAATCAAAATAATATATGAAGAGATAGAAGATATAATATGCTGGGTTGAGCAGCTCAGATGATTGAGGCACTGGTCTTCTGACCCCAACTTGGCAGGTTCGATCCTGGCTCAGTCTGGTAGTATTTCAAGGTGCTCAAATATGTCAGCCTGGTGTCAGTAGATTTACTGGCACATAAAAGAACTCCTGCAGACTAAATTCTGGCACCTCGGCATCTCCAGAAACCGCAAAAGTAGTTAGTGGGACATAAAGCCATTCTGCAATGATCATAATTTAATCCTTGCTAATACTTGGTTCAAACAACACAAATGACAGCTGTAAACATGGGCGAAACCTAGAGACACTGGAAGGTATTAAATAGACTTCATTATGATTAGGCAGAGATTCAGAAATCAGGTGTTGGATTGCAAAACTTTTCCAGGAGCAGATGTGGACTCTGACCACAACTTGTTGGTCATGAAATGCCATCTGAAGTTGAAGAAATTGAAGAAAGAAATGCAAGAAGATGGATCTAGACAAGTTGAAAGAAAATAGTGTGAGGGACTGTTTCAAGAAACATGTTATGTAAGGACTGAAGGAAACACAATAGAGCAAGAATAGACAGTCGTGAAGAATGAGGTCTCTAGGGCTGCTGAAAAAACAATAGGAAGAAAGGAAAGATCAACTAAGAATCAATGGATTACTGAGGAGATACTAGACCTCTAATTGATGAATGATAAAAATAAATAAAAATAAAGAAAGCCAAAAAAAAGGAGGGCAGAAAAGAATACAGGCGATTAAAGAATGAAGTGGATAGAAAGTGCAGTATGGCTAAGGAAGAACGGCTGAAGGAGAAGTGCAAGGATATTGAAGGTTGTGTGGTCCTAGGAAAGGTAGATGCTACATACAAGAAAATCAAGGAAACCTTTGGAGAAAAGAGAAACTAGCATGTAAAATGTATGATACAGGAGAAATGCCATCCAATTTTCGGCAGAATGTTGTTATACCTATTCCCAAGAAAGCCGGTGATGACAAGTGTGAAAACTACCGCACCATTAGTTTATCTTACGCCTGCAAAATATTAACACAAATTATTTACAGAAGAATAGAGAGACAAGTTGAAACTGATGTGGGAAAAGATCAACTTAGCTTTACGAGAAATGTAGGACCACCTGAAGCTATCTTGACTTTACGTCTGATCTTAGAGGATCATATTACGAAGGACAAGCTCACGTACATGGCCTTCACAGATCTAGAAAGGCATTCGATAATGTTGATTGAACCAAGCTATTTGAGATTCTGAAGGTGATCGGGTTTCGATACTGAGAACAAAGAATTATCTACAATCTGTATAAAAATCAATCTGCAGGGATAAGAATCGAGGGCTTTGAAAATGGAACAGCAATTCAGAAAGGATTGAGTCAAGGCTGCAATTTGTCGTCCCCCCCCCCCCCCTCCTTTTCATTCTTTATATAGAACAGGTAGTAAAGGAAATCAAAGAGGAATTTGGAAAGGGAATCACAATCCAAGGAGGGAAAATCAAAACTCTGTGATTTGCCGATGATACTGTTCTTTTATCCGAGTCTGCAGAAGATCTGGGGAAATTGCTGAATGGTATGTACAGAGACTTGGGGAAATAATAATAATAAAAAATCCAAAACATGGTAAGGAATGCAGTCAAACAAAGACAGGTGATGCAGGAAATATTAGATTAGGAAATGAAGTCTTAAAGGAAGTAGAGAATATTGTTACTTGGGTAGTAAAATAACTAACATTGGCAGAACTAAGAAGGACATAAAATACAGACTAGCGCAAGCAAGCAAGGAAGGCCTTTCTTAAGAAAATACATTTCTCATTTTGAACATTGATATAGCAATCAGAAAGACGTTTTTGAAGACTTTCATCTGGAGCGTGGCATTGTATGGAAGTGAAACATGGATGATAACTAGCTCAGAAATAAAGAGAACAGAAGCTTTTGAAATGTAGTGTTTCAGAAGAATTATGAATGTGAGATGGATAGGTTGAAGAAGAAGAGATCAAATGATAGGATACATCTTAAGACAACCAGGACTTGTTCGGTTGGCTTTTGAAGGATGTGTAGGCAGTAAGAACAGGAGGGGTAGACCAAGGTATGATTATGACAAGCAGATTAGAGCAGATGTAGGATGCAGTAATTACGTAGAAATGAAAAGGTTAGCACAGGATAGGGTAGCACTTAAGAGCTGCATCAAACCCGTCTATGGACTGTTGACTCAATCATCATCAGACTTGAAGCTCCATAAGTTGTGAAAATCTGTAACAATGCATTTGTAACTTCCTCTGCATGGTTAGTTTTCTACATCCACAATTAACCAAATTTTATAACATGTTGGTGATAGGTAATACGTTTATAATCATTGTTGGGCAGTTACTGCTTATCTGTCAAGTCTACTTGACATCTCGAGTTCATTTCTTGGAATGCCATTGTTCTAACTACCATTCCTATTTTAAGATCTTGACTCTTTTTTCAGACTGATCTTGCATGGATTTAAATTCTTTTCTCCTCACAGTTATATACTTTGCAATTCTTTGAGCATTAAATGGCCAATTGCCAGTGTGTCTCATGAATTCCATAACAATTTTTTGTATGTGAATGTAGTGTATAATAGAGATTTTTTTTTATTCACAGGATAGGACACTCACCCACTGTTACAGTATCATAATTCTTTAACCTGCCTGGTGGCCAAGATCATTAAGACATCAAGTCTGTTAAGGTATGAAATCATGGTTAACCGATTCGAGTTCTGTTGGTAGAAAGAAAATTTCATCATCAGTATTTTGGCCGGCCGGTGGTATACAATTCCTAATCGGTAGATTACATGCCAAGAGCCTGGATTCAATTCGAGGTTTGGCGGGCATATGATATTGTTGATAGTGATTCGTCCATCGGATGGAGACGTTACGGCTTGAGCAGACCCATCGGTGTTCAAGAGGAGTAGGCTATCTGCCGACACTGGGTTTCACCTTTTCCCTACCTCATTCTCATCATCATCCCACACCCAGACACGCAGGTTGCCCACAAGCGTCAAATAGAAATACCTGCACCAGGCAAGCCAAATATGTCCTCAGACACTCCCGGTACTAAAAGCCATTTGCTAAATAAATAAATCAATAAATAATGCTTTAAGCTTTGATAATTAGCTGGAGTTTTACTATCATAATATATTTAAAAAGAAAAAATTTACCATTCAGTTCAACAGTGACATCAAAAGGCAAATGTGAAAGTTGTAGAAGGATATCATACAAAGTAGGCTTAAAAAAAAAAAAAAAAAAAATAAATAAATAAAGAGGTAGAGGATACAGAATCATCAACAGGAGAAAATACTGATCATTGACCAGATTAATTACCACCAGTAAACCTTAAAACCAATTTAATAAAGAAATAAAAAAATTGTGAAGAAAAAGAAGAAAGGTTTTAAAATGATATTACCATTATGATGTAACTTACAAGAAGCTCATAAAATAAAAGTAAAGACTAGCTGAAACCTTAAAAATTAAATAATTGATTTAATTTTTAACGTTAATACTTTCAATACGGAACAATGAAATTTTTATCTTTAAATAGCTGAAACCTGTCAAGACATGACAGTCAATGAGGTCAGTTTATTAAGGGATTGCCTTACATACGGCCTTCCTTGTGCTTGATGGTTTTTTTTACATTTTCTTTTTTTACATCGCACTGACACAGATAAGTCTTATGACTATGATGGTATAGGAAATTGCTAGAAGTGGGAAGGAAGCGACCATGGCCTTAATTAAGGTACAGCCCCCATTTGCCTGGTGTGAAAATGGGAAACCATGCAAAAACATCTTCAGAGCTGCCGACAGTGGGATTCAAACCCACTACCTCCCGAATGCAAGCTGATAGTTACGTGATCCAAACCACGCAGCCACTTGCTCGGTGAATTCCTGGTGAATTCCTTGAACAGTAACCTTTTGCCACTGTTGCAACTTTAAAATATCGCTCTCTTGACATTGCAACATTTGACTGGCTAAGGCTGAAAACTGGCTGAGGTAAATAGAGACCTACATGTCTTGAGGTTTACTGATCGTTATACAAAATGACAAGTGAATTGGAAATTGATGCCTCTTGAAAGAAAATGGAAGTGTTTTATCGGACATTAAGTCAATTCAAGGGATTAGAGCTCGCTGTCCCAACTTTATCTCCTCTTATTATTTCCAAATCTAAACAATTTTCGTACATACTTCTTGCAATTAGGCCCTAGGAATGGGTAGGAAGCGGCCATGGCCTTAATTAAGGTACAGCCTGGTATGAAAATGGAAAACCACGCAAAGCCATCTTCAGGGCTGCCAACAGTGGGATTCGTGAGACCCACTATCTCCCGGATGCAAACTCACAGCTGCACGCCTCTAGCCACATGGCCAACTCACCCAGTGATGATAATTTTATTTAATCCATCACTTAAATAAATAATAATAAGAGAGACTAATATTTTAAATACAAATACCACTGCATTGTCTGTCTCACTTAGAGAAGAGTCACACATAATGGTGTAGGAGTAGGTCCACCTATTCAGTATACATATAAAAATGATGTAACTATATTTTCATAGAACACTAACTGTATTACCCGGCTTTGCTTGGTCACTTTCTTTGAATGTCTTATTTTAAAATTTGTATGAACTGATTGAAGTGATTTTTTTTTTTTTTTTTCAATTTCAATTTCTGAGTTTATGAACGTTTTTGTAAATTTAGTGTTATTGTTTTATTGTTATGTGTTTAATTTTAAGTTTTTGTTTGAGATTATAATTTCATGTTAAAGTATTTCCTTGTGGCAGCCCAGATTATCACGGAAGTAGCTGATCCTTTCAAACAAATAATAAAATGTATAACTGTTTGTGTTTATGTCTCGTACAATAGATATGATGTTCATGATTCCAGCTCTCAATGGAACCGGCACCAATCGGGCTATGGACCCCAAAAACTGTGGACTCAACACAAATATTGATCATTTTGGACATATTCTTGTTCACGCCTTCTCAACTCAATGGAGGTTGAACTTGCACTTAAATGGCATCCAAAGTATTACAATTCATCTCAGCGACCCCAGAAGCCATGGATTCAACACTAATATCAGTTTTTTTGCTTATTTTTACATATCAACCCCTCCCCCGTGGGTGCTAGTGGTGTCTTATCCTCACAGTATTATTTTCGGATAGTGAGTCATGTATGTACCAAGATGGTCGAGAGCTGTGCTGGAACATACATTCATCCATAATTTTTGGCCATTTTGGACATTTTCTTTTTCACCTCTTCCAACCCCCATTCCATAGTGTTACATTTCATTTTAACAACCCTAAAAACTATGGATTTGACGCAAATATAGGTTGTTTTCTATTTTCTTTTAAATTTCACCCCCTTCTGTAGGGGTGCTAGAGGTGTCTTGACCCCACAGGATTTCCTTCTAGATAGTAAATCATATTTGTACCAAGTTTGGTTGAGTGCTATGCTGGAACATACACACATACATCCATAATCTTGGTCATTTTTGCTCATTTTCTTCTCATTTCTTATGCCGATGAGGACTGAACTGTGACTTAAATGTCATCCAGAGTGTCACTGTTCATCTAAGCGACCCCAAAAACTATGGATTCGACACTATTTTCGATTATTTTTATGTGCCACCCCTTCCCACTCCCACCCCCAGGATTGCTAGGGGTGACTTACCCCCCACAGTGTTTGTCTCCAGATAGTAAGTCATAATTGTACCAAGTATGGTTGAAATTGTTCCACCCCCTGTGGGTGGGAGACACAGATGAAGAATACACCCAAGGTATCCTCTGCCTGTCGTAAGAGGCAACTAAAAGGGGCGACCAAGGGATGATTTATTAGAACCATGAAACTACTTGTGATTAGTACCACCATGCAGGGAACACCATGGGTCGCTTTTACTTGCGCGTAGTACCACTATGTTAGGTACCAAATAGGTTTGTGATTAGTAGCAACAGTGTGTGTTGCCAGCTTCTACAGTACCTGTGATTAGTACCTCTTTAGGAGCAACACCATGGTTCTGGCTTGCCTATGATTAGTACCCACTAAATGAGGAACACCACGCGATAGTGCGGGTCTCTGTGAATAGTACAGGTATGTGATAAACACCATAGGTTTGCGATGCGTGTAAATGGTGCCGCAATGTGCGAAACACCATAGGTCTGTATTCCACGTGAGAATTTCATTACCTGTGAGTAGTACCATAATGTGTGGAATGCCACGAGTATACGCTACTTTTGATTAGTACCGCAACGTGACAAATACCATGATTCTTCTTTCCTAGCGATAAGTACCATTATGAGGGACTGATGACTTGGATTTTAGACCCCTTTAGGCTAAAAGCATCATCGATTTAGTATTATGCTATAGACGCAGTCCCTTGGACAGTAATATTATTATTTCACATCAGTTTTTGTGAATGTGAGGCATTGCAGGTCGGATCCACTGTTTGTTTTAAATTCATATCCATCTATTCATTCCATTCCATTTCATTTTGTCTCATTCCGTACCATTAGGGGCCGATGAGCTAGTTGTTAGGCCCCTCTAAACAACAAGCATCATCGTCATCATCATCATCATCATCAGAAATTGTTCCAGTGGTTTAGGAGGAGATATGAAAAAGTACTTCATTAAACATGGAAGCATGTTCCCATCCTCCTATATATAAACATGGTCGTGAACCTCCTAGTAAGAAAGGTACTTCATAAAAAACGACAATCTGACCATAAAGGTCAATCCAAATCTTGGTGTGGCTTTGTAATTAAATTAATTACAAAAAATTACTCATCATTCAAACCCCTTCCTAAACCCCCTCAGGAGTAATAAGAACAATTGTGAAATTTTCAGCAAAATCAGTCCAGTAGTTTTTGAGTCCATTAGAGACAAACAAATATTCATTTATATCAGTAAAACCTTGTTAAGACATTTCTGCAGGGGACAAGGAAAAAGAACGTGTTAAGTGAGAAAATGTACTACTGGATATACGAATGAAAACTATCCAGCAGAGATATGGAAACACTAGATATGATTTTTTTTTTCAACATGTGAGCATTTTAATGGTCCGTTATTGGACATTATAAATTTTCCAGCTAACTCATTCCTGGTTGCCAGCGGCCCACCCCAGTGCGTCAGGCTACTGCGTAGGGCCATGCACTAGCCATGCATCTTGGTGGGTGTGCTATTTGGACGGAAGGGATCCGAGATATCAGCCAAAGGAAGACGAGGGCCACGAAGGGCGTGAAAATGAAAGACTCCCTAGACCTCACAAACATAATAGCGTTGAGGTCGGAAAAGAACAGGAGTTGACCAAGAGAGGTCGGATAGGATACATGAAAGTGAGGAGCCTGGCACAAGTCAGTGGAAGCAATGCCAGGACTCCGTTAAGGACCCTGTAGTCATCAGCCCACGATCCAAAGTTCAGAGCCCCTGAGGCCCCTTTTAGTCACCTCTTACAACAGGCAGGGGATACCGCGGTTGTTATTCTACCACCCCTACCACAGGGGTTTTCCATTCAGTCTCATCATAATTTTCTCAGTTAGTCTGAAATCACTGCAGCCTTCCTGTGTGTCATTTCTGGAGAAAATTTGTGAGTCTTGAGAAGGGTGTTAACCTTATTATTGTTCTCTGCATCTCCTATCTCAAGTCCAACTGTTTCGAAATCTTGCTGAATTTTGTGAATCCATTGTCTTCCTGTCTTCTTTCCAAGATTGCTCATCACTAGTTCTAAAATTCAGTTTTCTAGTATTTGCAAAATGTGAAAGAAATACGAGATTCTTCTTCTGTGTGTTAGTGAAAGGGTCAGTCTCTCAATAGACAGTTTCATTAGGAAGGATTCTGTAGACTCCTTCTACCTGGTATTTTTTTATTTATGCATGTTCTGATGATTCTTCTTTCTTGTTTTGAGGAGCTGATCAATTCTTCTTTCATTCTTACTGTGGAACAGGGTTTTACAAGTGTAAGTGGCTTATTGGACAGTTATGGTTTTATAGTGTCTACTGACAGGCATTTCTTATTATACATTGACCAAGCTAGAAATTGGGCTTTTTTCATTTTGTTTGTTCTATTTATCCATGTTTCTTTCTGATTTAAGTTGTGTGTGATGATTTCTCGAAGTTATTTAAATTAATGTTAATTTTTTTATCATTTATGAAAACGTTTTCTATGCTCAGGGGTTTCATGGGTATGATCTCAGTTTTCTCGAAGGATATTTGTAATCCTATTTTTGGGGCAATTTTTTGGAGACTGGTGAACTGAACGCAAACTTAGTCCAAGTCAAGGGCTAAGAGAACTTAATCGTCTGCAAACCCCAGGCAGGTTGTTCTCATTGAGAGTTTTGCTCCAATTTTGATTTTAGGTGGGTTTTCTTTTTGCCAGAGTTTCATGCTGTAATCGAGAGTCATATTGAAAATCAATGGAGATAATCAGTCACCTTGTCTGAAACCAATTTTTATTGCAAAAGCTTTTGACATTTCTCCCCTGAGCTTTACCTTGGAATTCATGTCGGTTAAAATTAGTTTGATGATTCTTATTAATTTGGGATGAAGACTATAGGATCTGAGGAGTTTTAAAACTGTGGATACTATCGTATGCTTTTTTTAAATGTATGAATTAGATAAAGAACTGTTTACCTGAATGAGAAACCAGCATGGCAAAATAGAATAGATAAACTGGTTACAGCACAGTATGTTACCAGGAATACATATAATAAAAAGTGTATCTCAATAGCAACCAAATTGAAACACTACAAAACAGTCACCCAGCCCCAAATAACATATGCAAGTGAAACATTATTCAAAACAACAAACACAGTTGCAATAGACAGAGTACTCAAGTTAGAAAGGAGAATAGTGAGAACCTGTTTAAATAAAAATTATCAAGTAAATGGAGCCTGGAGGCTAGCTTCCAATGAGACAGTTTATAAAGAAATAGAACCTGTGACAAGCACAATGAAAAAGAACAAATATAATTCTTAGGCCATCTAATACAGTCACCAAAAAATAGAATCAGTAGAAAAATAATAGAAAAAATATGGAAAAGTAAGAATAATATTAGATGGATCACAGAATTTAAAGAAGACATGAGAGAGTTTGCATATTACAATAGACCGGGCGAGTTGGCCGTGCGCGTAGAGGCGCGCGGCTGTGAGCTTGCATCCGGGAGACAGTAGGTTCGAATCCCACTATCGGCAGCCCTGAAGATGGTTTTCCGTGGTTTCCCATTTTCACACCAGGCAAATGCTGGGGCTGTACCTTAATTAAGGCCACAGCCGCTTCCTTCCATCTCCTAGGCCTTTCCCATCCCATCGTCGCCATAAGACCTATCTGTGTCGGTGTAACGTAAAGCCCCTAGCAAAAAAAAAAAAAATTACAATAGAAGATTTAAAATACAAAACTAATACACTCAACATATTGAGAGATAAACACACTAGACTACAGACAAAAATCAACAAGCAGAGAATAGGAAGATTGATTCCAGAAGCAGAAAGAAAATTACATTCAGAAAGGATGAAACAATATTGGGCCGACAAAAGGAAGAAAAACCTTCATAAACCTAAGTAGTCCTATGTTGGCTAAAAAATAAAATAATAATAATAAATAATAATAAAGAGATGTTTATTTCTGCACTTGTAATATTCCATTATTAGTTTCAGACTGAGAATTTGGTCTCAGCAGCTTCGGTATAGGCAAAATCCTCTGATATTCTCCAAGTTGTGGTTCCAGTATGGTTTTGATCCTGTTATAAATTATACAAGAGGAAAAGTTGTATTTTGCAGTCCAGAAGGCTTATTCCTCTGTGATTGTCTGAGTTGGTTTTCTCCTATTTTAAATAATGGATGGATTATTCTTGTGGTCCAGTCCTCCAGAATTTTTTCTGTGATCCAGAATTTTACTAGAAGTTTAATGGAGATTTATGATCACAGGTTTTCTGGCATTTTACCAGATTTCTGTAAAGACTAGGTCTTCACCACAGGCCTTGTAATTTTTTGATTCTTTAATTGCGAGTTCTACTTCGTTGATGGTTGAAAGATATATTAGATCAGGGGTGGTTATAATATGGGTGTGTCAGTGTTTACTTGAAACACTAGATGGTTTACCAAGTACTGATCTGAAGTCTGGCTCTCATATCTTCATGTTTCTCACCAATTATTATTTTCCTTTTCTTACCTTAATGTCATAGCAGTTGCTGAAAGTGATTTCCATTTTGTTTATGCAAAGCTGGCATCTTCAAAAGAAACTTCTGTTTGATGTCATAATTCGTCTTGCCTTATTCACAAATTGCTTTCCTAAATTAATTTTCTAGGGATTATTCCAGTTGAATTGATAGTGTATAACTTTCCAGAAATTATTGCAATACTTCCACGCACAGCTTTCTTTTCTTTTTTAAGATATGTTTCAGTAGTAAACACTCATTGTTCAATGCTGAACTTAACTATGGTGAGTAATGTGCGCACTTTATAATCACGACAGAGCCTTACAGGACAGGGGATTGGACGAAGAAGCACCAACTAGCTCCTTGCTTGTTCTTTGAATGGAGGAATACAGCCTGTGCTTCCCGTAAGCTGATTGTGCTCACCTTGCTTGAGTGTGCATAAACTCTTGTTTGGTGGTCACTATAGTTTCAAATTGGAAGGATACATTTGTGAGAATGAAATTAGTATGTGCACCAAATTAAGTAATTTATGTTAATATGTTGTCATTTTGTAATTTCTTTAAAGAAAATTATTTTTGTGGTTGCAGACTGTGTTAGATGATTATAAAATATACAAATATTCCAGAGAGCAAGTTTCTTTTCTTAATTTTTAATATAGATTGGAAAACATGGATTTTGTTACTGTAGTTAAATGGAGTGTTGAAATGTGTAGGTAAGTTTTATGCATTGTGGAGTTATTATCAGAATTTATTTCAAGTAACATAGTTATTGTTTGCTGATGATTGCTGGATACTGTATTCTAGACCATAAAATGGAAATGATGGAATTCCCTTGTCATTTTGGAATGTTGGATTTGGAGAAATTTGACTGATATGAGGTGGCATACTTTTATGAAGATTATGTAAAGTAGTAAGATTGTAAATAAAGATGTGTTAAGGGTTAAGAAGAAAAGAATTTGTACCACATAAGTGCTAAAAACAAGCAAATTGCCATTATTGATTCTGTTCATACATCTCATGTCGGGTGTATGTATGCATACTATATTATGTTGCACTATTGTATGAGGCATATATCATAGTAGTAGACACAATCCTGTACAATGTGTACAATTGTTTTTAAAAAGTGGAGAGGAGGACTAGAATATCTTACAAATAGAGAATAATTAGATTCTTTACCTCTACCAACTTTAAGTTGACTTATTTCTTTACCTGGGGTACATCCTTAATCACTGCTTTTATCAGTATAACTTTACTTAAGAATATACCTTACTGTTCATTTAACATTGTTGAGGAAAGATTTCCTCAGCCCAATATAATGAGAGTTTTTCCTGTAATATTCCCTCATTATTGAGTTAGTCTTTTCTTCTAAAGATCTTCTTTCAAAAGCTGAAGTGTATACCTTTGTTCCTTTTTATTTGATTGTAAATTAATGTAATGCGATACTTCTCCAGATATGTAAGGTGGCAAATGGAAGTTACTCTTCTGTGCTTTTTTTATCAAAATGTATTACTGGTATGTTTGTGATAGCTTTTATCTATATAGCACTTTATTTTGTTTGCAAATAAATATAGTTTTAGCTTAAGTGGTAAAACTTGAAAGGAATTAGCATAACATCCTGTGTTAATTATATTATTGTTTGATAAATTGCTGCATTTCATTGCATATCTCTCCTCCTATGATTTATTTAAAGGTACTCGTATGTTTAAATCCCTCCCAAAAACTTTTTGCTATTGCCAATTGGTAGCTCCAAGCCAGTCATATAAAACTCCGTCCTTGAAATGCAATGTTGTATTCAGAGTATGTTGATATATTGTTTAATCTAAGCTGCCATAGGTTGAATCGTGGACTAATAACTACAGTGTGTGCTGCTTTGTTCAACACATTGTAAAATTCTGCCACTCAATTCATTTGAAGAAGGGACAAGATACTGCTTGTGTTATTAATATTATTATTATACAATCTTCCTTCAACAGCTGCAGGTTGTCCAAGGACAAAGAGTACCTAAACAACAATAATGGATATACAGGGTGTAACAAAAATGTACAGCACAAATTGCAGGACACATTCCTTATACATAGATGAAGAAATTATGTTATATGAACATGGGTCCGAAAACGCTTTGTTTCCATGTTACACCTCATTGTCTGTAACTCATTAATCATGGGAAACACACAATAACAGAACATACCAGCATACCACATGCAAATCTTTCTCACAGGAGATGTTCAATATGCCCTCCATGAGCTTTGATGCATGCTTGCCAAGGTCGTACTGATCACTGGAACAGTTGATGTTACCTGTAAACAAGCAATGATATAAGTCGCATGGCAACAGGAACATGTAAAACAAAACAAAACAAAACACTGGCGGTGCACCTATGATAATGACACCGTTACCAGACGTAACCAAGAGTGCATGTTTCCCATGATTAATGAGTTGGAGAAAATGAGGTGTAACATGGAAACAAAGTATTTCTGGACCATGTTCATATAACAATTTCTTCGTCTACGTGTGTGGAATGTGTCCTGCAATTAGTGCCGTACATTTTTGTTACACTCTGTAGATATAGTAGACAATGAGATCATATGATGTTAAGGGTAGGCAAAAGAATGAGGCATGTCAAACATTTATTTGAGGTCCGCAAGCATAATGGTGGTGAGAGGCGTATATCCATTAGGGAAGTGTGGTACTTCCTATTATATCAGAAAAGAGAAGTAAATAGTAGTAATTTGCATTCATATTGTTCCTTCTTTTTTCTGCAAGTTTGGAAGCAACTTTTAACTTCTACAACAATTATAAAATAGTTAAAGTATTCTGTAATAATCCATTGCATTTGATTTTCTTTCTTAAATTGTTTCAGTTACAATTTATTTTGTTAATGAGAGATATAAATTAGTGGATATTAATAATAGGTTAAATAATATGTTGTGTTTTCACAGTATTCCTGCCTTGATTTTAGATTGCCAGTTAGAATCTGAATCAGTACTCAGTGATATGAGTTACAAAATTGACCTGCCACAATTTTGTAAGATGGTATCATTTAGGCACAATATTTTGTTAAGTTTAATTGCTTGGTTTATACATCTGTACTAGATGTTACTTTTGACAAAGATTGTTCAAATCTTAAAAATGTATATTTTTTTCATATTTATTTTATTTATTTGAATTACATCCATAAAATTCTGAAAGTAGGAAACATTTTAGTACCAGTAGCTTGGAAAATTGAATAATTTTAGTTATATTAATATGAATATAAGTAATAAATCCTGAGAGACATCGTAGTATCATGGTACTGTAAATGCCACATTATGCTAGGTGTTTTTCTTTATAAGCTGAGCTTTTGCCAGACCCATCAGTTTTGACATTCCTTTTGCATAGGTTTTGTACAGTTTTAATTGTTCCGTCCATGTTTAAATCATTGAAATTTTGATTTTTCTGTCCTACTTCAGCTGTCTTAGACTATGCTTGACTAGTGCTATGGTTGAATTCCATTGGGGCATGTTTTGGATGTACTTGTGTTCAGCTTGAAGTTGATATTAGAAATTCCTTGTTTCACATTTATCTTTTACATTTTAACCTTAAAAACTGTTGAAAATTTGCTACTTCCGTTAGTGCTTAAGTATTACTTCATGCAACAATTACATACACAGATCAGCAATACCAACGTCCAGTAACTCAGAGTTTTTCCTTTCTTATGCTAATGACCTCCAATTTCATTCAGTATATCCATCATGCAGCTTGCATCTCTACTTATAATCATGTCCCCAGTTTTTTTTTCTTGATCTCAGAGCTGTTTTCTTTCATAGGATTGTATTAGATATCACAACTAAAGGAAGTCAAAATGAGTAAATATTTAGACATCCTTAAGTGTAACTTCTTGTTTTTCAAATTACAGTATTTCCATTAGCCAGTTTCAGGTTCTGTTCACTTTGTACTGGTACCGGTATGTTATCTTGAAGTTTGAATATCACATTGTATCATTAATGATCTGTGTTTAGTTCCAAATTATGTTTCATAATGTGATGTTCCGAAGCCTCCGTGGCTCAGGCGGCTGCGCGCCAGTCTCTCACTGCTGGGTTTTGTGGTTGAAATCCCGGTCACTCCATGTGAGATTTGTCCTGGACAAAGTGGAGGCGGGACAGGTTTTTCTGTGGGTAATCCAGTTTTCCCTGTCATCTTTCATTCCAGCAACACTTTCCAATATCATTTCATTTCATTTGTCAGTCATTAATCATTGCCCCAGAGGAGTGCAACAGGCTTCAGCAGCCAGCACAATTCCTATCTTCACTGCTAGATGGGGGCTTCATTCGTTTCATTCCTGACCCAGTTATATGACTGCAAACAGGCTGTGGATTTTCAATATGATATTCCCTGAAAACTAAGATCACAGGTAAAAATGTGAGAAAGAAGACTTGGGTTGATCAAACTCTCTACAAGATTTTGTTTTGATAAGTGTATTCTGACCACAGATGATTAGGTGATCATAGTACAAAATTAGCAGTTTTTTGGTTTGTCTTGGAAAGTTTTTGAGACAAGGCTTTTGGAACTAGAGATGTTTCAAGTGCTAAGTAATTTTGATATTTTCAGTTTAGAGGGGCTTTTTTTCCTTTCAAGAAGTCACAGAGGGTGTTACATGATTGTGAATTTCTATGATTCATCTGATCTTTTGTCTTATGGTTGAAATTCTAAACTTTATATCTACATGCTTGGTTTCAATGCTGCATGCTGTTGAAATCTGTAAAGATCATAGTGTTAAGTTCTTTTGCTTGATGTATTAAATTGGATCTTATGTTTGACCTATTGTCCAGCCACCTTTGTTTTACATATGTCATCTACAGCATTTCAAGATTGAAGCTGTTTTTAAAGTTACTAAAATATTTCTTGGTACAAAATGCAAGAAGTCAATCATATTAAAATAATACTGAAAACATTTCATAAGCTCTCAGTCTGTATATACAAAAATGTGAGGAAATTAATGGAAAACCTTGCTGAATGTATGAAATATGAATGTGAACTCTGTTAAAACGGCAAAGTACCTACCATGCAAGATGCCACAGTTACAAACACATAAAAGGAAGAAATAATTTCATTCAGAGTTCCTGGCAATGGAAAATTTAAATGAAATACATTATATAAACTTTTTATGTAATTCGGCATAAGTCTTAGGATTGTGTTATTATGTTGACACTGTACATTGCCAGATTTTAACATCGTATTTGGTGGTGTTGATTTCATGTTCGGTATTTTTCTGTTACTTAGTTTCAAATGTATGAGTGGATGTACGATGAAAATATTTACAATTGTATATATTGTATTAAGTTAATTTATTTGGTGAAGTACAAATACTAAAAAGAGCCTGGTGCTTATTTTATAATAAATGGATTAATGGATCAATAACATTTTATTTCATCCCTCTACTGTACCTTCATAATAATACTGTTTCTAGAATGATTGTTTTTCAAGTGAAGTGCATTTAGTTATTTTACTTCCATAGAGACAAATATTCTATTCACTGCTATATACACGTATATACACATACATGCATACAAACTGTACATATACTGTACATACAGTGTTCTGGTAACATTTTTAAAATTAATTTTCTTTGTTTATATTTATTCAGTTTTTACTACATCTTAATACAATTCTGATGGTAAAATTTGATATTTCATAAAATACAGTAATACTTTTTCCAAATATTTTACAGAACAAATGCTGTTTCCAAGTGTTTTGTATAACCTTGTAAAACATATTATAGTCTTACCTTTTGCACTTATCAAGTTAAAAATAAAACAGTGTATATTGAATCTGAAGTGCATAACATTTGCTGCTAAATATGACATAGAATTTATCAAACAATCTGTCTCTCATCATTGATCTGCACTTAGGGCTTTCGTCCAGGTTGCAGATTCCCTATCAGTTGTTTACATTATCTTTTCTTAACTGATTTCAAAAAACTTGGAAATTTATTGAACATTTCCCTTGTTAAATTATTCCAGTCCCTAAATACTCTTCCTATAAATGAATATTTGCATTTGTCCTATTGAATTCCAACCTTATCTTCATATTATGATCTTTCTTACCTTTAAAAGCTCCACTCAAGCTTACTTTTCATTCTATGCCATCTCACCACTTACATCTCATAACATCTCAGTCAAGCAGCTCGTCCCCTTACTCACAAATCTTCCCAGTCCAAAGTTTGTACATTTTCGTAATGCTGTGATCTTTTATTGGAAATCACCCAGAATAAATCATGCTGCTTTCCTTTGGATCTGTTTTCAGTTCTCGTATCAAATAATCCCGGCGTGTGACCCATATACTTGAATCATACTCTAATTGGAGTCTTACTGGAGGAGACTTACATGCCCTCTCCTTTACATCCTTACTATAACCCCTAAATACTCTCATAAACATACAAAGAGATCTGTAACCTAGAAATGTAACCACCAATTCAACCACACTTTTGTCTAGTCCAATAGCCCTCATTTTTTTTTTTCAGTAATCTCCCATGATCAAATCAAAAAAAAAATCAAAATCTCTTTATTTGCAAATGAGATGTCTACCTCGGTGGCAAATGGTACACTAAAATACATTATTGTCAAGCACTAAATTTTAAATTAACAAGAGACAAAGAAAATTTTCCTAGAATACAATATTATGCAATTTATGCTAATAATTTGTTCTATTAAACACATACATCATCCTTAATAAATTTATATTGTTTACAAAATTCTACTTATAATATCTGACAAACATAGTCAACTCATATACAGTATGTGAAATTACTTCTAATAATAATATACAACTGGTATAAGATTAAAATTAACATTGAATTTATTTACATATTTATATTTTACCCATTTTGGAACATAAGTAGCATAACGACCTGCTGCGTCTTAACCAGAGCCCCTTTTGTTACCACTTTTCAGAGTTCCTGAAGGGCCTTCACAGCTACCGTAGCGGTCCCAGGGCCCTCGAAGTCCCCACTGTACTTCACCCCTACAGGCAGTCCCCTACCTGGGCTGTCCAAACTCCATAGACCAGGGGATGGAATTAATTTAATCACACACATTTTTTATTTACAATATCCTGCACTGGTCGAATGCCCTCTAACATTTCATTTATTTTCTCTGTTGTTGTTTATTCTCTTCTTGAATATCTGTACAGATTTTGGAAAAGGATCAAACACTACCCCTGGTAAACTGTTCCACTCCTTCACGCCCTTCCCAATGAATGAAAATTTACCCCAATCGCTTCTGCTAAAATTCCTTCTAATTTTGTACTTGTGATCAGTTCTACCAGTATAATTATTTTCCAACTGAAGCCTCTCACGGATATCTCTCCATGCTTCTTCTCCTGTATAGGCTCTATATAATCCTATAAGTCTAGTTTTCTCCCTTCTCTTACTTAAAGGTTCCCAACCAAGTTCCTTTAACATTTCTGATACACTACTCTTTCTCCTGAAATCCCCTGTTACAAACCTTGCTGCTTTCCTCTGCACACCATCTAGTTCTTTTATTAGGTATTCTTGGTGAGGATCCCAAACACTGTTTGCATATTCCAATAATGGACGAACCATACTTAAGTAACTTTTCTCTTTTAATTCTTTGTTGCATCCTTTAAGTAGCCTCATTATGACATGTAACGATCTGTATGCTTTCCCAACAATGTCATCAACATGACCCTTCCAGTGCAAATTACTTTCAAATCTCACACCTAAGTATTTGCACTTGCCATCTTTAGGGATAACTACCTCATCCAAAGTATATTCAAATTCAGTTTTAAAGCTCCTGTTTGTAAATGTTATAACAGTTGATTTGCCTCCATTAACCTTCATATTATTTTCTTCAACCCATTCTTGGATACTCTCAATGTCCCTTTGTAATTCTGAGCAATCCTCAATGTTATTTATTTCTCTATAAACAATTATGTCATCTGCATACAATCTTATTTTTTATGTTATATTATTCCCTAAATAATTTGCATGTATTAAGAAAAGTAACGGACCGATTATACTACCCTGTGCAATTCCCTTCCAAACTTTCTCTTCCTGTGATATATAATTTCCTACTTTGACTTTCTGAACCCTTGAATTTAGAAATGTTCTTATCCAACGTATAACCCTTACGCCCAGTCCTATTCCCTCCAATTTCTTTAATAATATTCCATGTTCCACTCTATCAAAGGCTTTGGAAAGATCTATGGCTATGCAATCTAACTAGCCTCCTGAATCCAACTGATCTGATATGTCCTGCTGAAATCCCACCAGTTGTGCCTCACAAGAAAATTTCTTTCTAAATCCATACTGGCTCCTCATGAACCAATTTTTATCATCACATATCCCTCTGATGTACTTTGCTATTAAACTCTCCAGTATTTTACAAACTGTACTGGTCAGGCTGATTGGTCTGTAGTTCTCTGGTTTCCTTTTATCACCCTTTCCTTTATAAATTGGTATTATTATAGATTCCTTCCATTCCTTTGATATTACACTATTATTTATGACATAGTCAAAGAGAAATTTTAAATAAGGCACTATATACCACCCCATCGTCTTTAATACCTCCCCAGTAATTTGATCACTTCCTGCTGCTTTTCCTTGCTGAAGCAGTTGGATTTCTCTGAAAATATCTTCATTTGTGAATGAGAAGCTTCTTGTTTCCCTATGTGTCTCTCCCTCTCTATCTTCTGTTATGGTTTCCAAGTCCTGACAATCTTCTACTGAATCTCTGAATTCCCTACTGAAGAGGTTTGCTTTCTCAGTATCTGTTAAATAGTGTTCACCCCCTTCTCCCACCATTGTAGGAATTTGGATTCCTTTTCCTTTTTGATTCCTAATATATGAATACAGCTTTTTCCATTTCCCTTTGTGGTCATTACCCTCTTGAAGAATGCCATTCATATAATTCTCTTTTGCTTCCTTTTTCACTCTATTCAGTTCCCTCATTAGCTGTTTTCTAGTTTCTCTATTCTCCCTACCCTCTTTGATTTTCCTGTTTACTATTCTACATTTTCTTTTTAATTTTCTTATTTCCCTTGTATAATAAACAGGGTCTGAGGTCATTTTACCCTTCTTAACAGGTACAAATCTCTTCTCTCCTTCCCAAATGATTCCTTTAAATTTAGCCCAAAGTGTATCCACATTACTCCCTTCACTTATCCAACAACTGAATTGTGATTTAAGGTAAGTCCCAAATTCATCAACTTTAGTTTTTCTGTATAATTTCTTGTCTTGTGTGACCCTCTTATTAAGCCATTTTGGTACCAGTCCTACATCCATTATTACAGCCTTATGGTCACCTATTCCTTCAATTACCTCAGTTTTATCAACAATTTCCCATGGTTTAACCAAGAATACATCTAGTAAGTTATTGAGACGAGTCGGTTCTTGTACTACTTGTGTAAATCCTCCCTCCCAAATTAACTTATTTGCCAGTTTCTGTTCATGGGCTTCACTTGCAGCTCCATTCCATTCAACTTCAGGCAAGTTTAGATCTCCCCCAATTATTACCATATCATTATTATTGTTTTTATGAGTATAATCTATTATTTTCTCAAATATTTCCATGTCTCTTTCCTCTCTTCCAGGCCTGTATGTTCCTATAATTCCCACCTCCTTCATATTATGACAAACTAATTTTATCCCTAATATTTCATCTCTATCATCAGTAAACCATTCATGTGAACAATAAGTTTCCTTCACCAGAATAAACACCCCCCCTCCCTTTTTATCTCCTCGGTCTCTACGATAGACTGTGTACCCTTCTGGAAATACTTCTCTATTACCCACCCCTTCTCTCAACCATGATTCTACTCCTATCACCACATCAGTCTCATAAGATTCCATCAATGTACCGAATTTTAATTGTTTATTTACTACACTCTGACAGTTTACCAAGAGCAATCTCAGACCTCCTTCCTCCCTAAAACTTGACTGTTGTAATTGGGTAACGTTTGACTCATGAGTTGAGAACGTCCCTGGAACCCAGATCCTTGTACATAGATCTTGATTTAAGGGTCTGGGTTTTCTGGCAAGTTTCCCTGTATGTGCCAGTTTAGTGGTAAGGGTTTTCTTAAGTACAGATTAGTTTGCAAATCTCTGTTGATAATTGTAGCAATTTGTCTACAGAGATTTGCTTTTCCATTACCATTCAGATGTAACCCATGCCTAGTAAACATTTGCCTGCCAAGACCTAAAGTATCTACTACATAGACATTTCTAAAACTCTTACATAATCTCTTGATTTTTATATTTACATCATGTACAGCTTTGTTCACACATGAGTCCTCTAAAAGGTCATACCTAGGTGGCACATTAACTACAATTACTTTTGAGTTAGGTAGTTTGGAAATCTTACCTCTGAGAGTCATAATTAGTTCCTCACCTTCATTTGCAGCAATGTCATTTGTACCACTCACAATTACCACATAATTGTCCTTCTCTAACAGAGGATCACAACTTGAAAGGACGTCTTCAGTTTTGGCACCCGGTTTTATTAGTCCTAAAACCTCAGTTTCTGTATTCTGCAGCTCATCCTTGATGCCTTCTGCCATACCCCGCCCTTGACTGTCTGCGTAGAGATGAATCTTTGGCGATCTTGACTTTCCGTTGGTTTTCTTCTTCTGTAGGTTACCTCCACTGGATTTAAAATTATTTGGAAAACTTGGTATGTCTTCTTCTGGAACTTGCTGAAGTAACTGAAATCTATTTTGGCACTGCAAAGAGTTTTTTCCCGGTTTTAAGTTGTACGTAGTTTCTCCCATATGTTTAACCGTTGCCTACGTGGTCAGTAATAAGGCCTCCGCATGGCAGCTTACACAGCGTGAAATACGTTCTAGTTCCAGAGTCGCCGCTAGAATGCGTGTTAGTCCTCCACTGTTTAACACTGACGTATATAGAAATTGTGAAGCAAAATGTTAAGTTAGTGAGTTTTTAGGTCAGGTAGACCTTAAAAATAATTATATAAGGCGTTGATTTGTGTATTCAGCTTGTAGGGAGTATATACTTTCTAAGTTTAAGATAATGTTTGGTGCATAGTTATAAATATACGAGGTTCTATATTTACCGCCGAGAGAGTATTTATTGTAAACATCCAATTCCTTGACTGAATGGTCAGCGTTGAGGCATTCGGTTCAGAGGGTCCCGGTTCAATTCCCATGCGGGCCGGGGATTTTAATCGCGCATTTCATGTTAAATTCTTCTGGTTCGGGGACTGGGTGTTTGTGTTTGTCCCAACACTTTCTTCTTCACACAACATACTACACCAACAACCACCACATCCCTCCATATAATGTTGGCGATAGGAAGGGAATCCGGCCGTAAAACAGGACCAGATCCACATGTGCGACATAGTTCGCACCCGCATCCTCACAACTGTGGGGAAAAGCGGTAGAGAAAAAGAAGAACCGAGCTCGATAGCTGCAGTCGCTTAAGTGCGGCCAGTATCCAGTATTCGGGAGATAGTAGGTTCGAATTCCGCTGTCGGCAGCCCTGAAAATGGTTTTCCGTGGTTTCCCATTTTCACGCCAAGCAAATGCTGGGGCTGTACCTTAATTAAGTCCACGGCCGCTTCCTTCCCACTCCTAACCCCTTCCTGTCCCATCGTCGCCATAAGACATATCTGTGTCGGTGCGACGTAAAGCAACTAGCAAAAAAAAAAAAAGAAGAAGAAAAAGAAGAATATTTATTGTGAACATTCTATTCACAGGATGTCTATTGCGCGTCCTCGACAATTGTTTTTTGCTGTGAACCACTCTGCAAAAGTAAACTTCACAAAGGTTGCAGAATTTCTTTCCACGAGTTCCCAGCAAATACAAAATGACAAGAAAAATGGGTCAAATAACGAGAAAAATAGCATGTGACAACCTTCCTCGAAATCTGCAGTATGTAGTCGATTTTTGAAAGCACGTGCTTTAGCATTTCTGCTAAAACCAGGCGCTTTCTTCCAAATTCAATTCCAACAGTTCTTTCAGGGTATCCATCGTATTTCATAATAAAACGCGTAAGCTGCCCAAGAAAAGAAGCTATGGAAATGCATTCTCGCAGGCAAATACAAATGTTTCGAACGACGTACAAGTGGAGCGAAGAGGGTGGTGGTGGTGTGGTTAAGAGGAAGTACAACTGGGCAACCGTCCTCCATATAGCACTAATCAGAGAGAAAAATGGAACGGATCCGACACTTCGAAAAATAAGGGTATCGGTCAATGAAAGACAAGGGCCACGAAGGGCGTGAAAATGAAAGACACCATAGGCCTCGAATACTCTAATACCGTCGAGGACAATAAAGAACAAGAGATGACCAAGGGAGGTCGGATAGGATACCGGTAGACGAAAGTGAGGAGGTGGCACAAGTGAGTGGAAGCAAGTTTAGAGCCCCAGGGGCCGCTTTTAGTCGCCTCTTAGAACAGGCAGGGGCTACCGTGGCTGTTATTCTACCACCCCACCCACAGGGTTTACTACACGAAGCAGAGAGGTTGGCTAGACAGTAAGAGGAATTAAATTTAAGAAGGTGAGAATAGAAAGGTAGATACAGACATGAAGAAGAAAAACCACAGACACCTCCCAGGTCACCTTGTTAGTCTGACTTCTTTCCAGTCGCAACTATACGATCTGACTCGTATGAGCTCTTCTTGAATTATGTGTGATACATTTATTTTTCCTTACTAAACGCCGTAGAAATAACACTTTTCTGGTCAAAACGCAATGTTTTATCTTTGTAATGTGCTCCTATGTGTAAGTTATTCTCGTAAATGCCAACTGGAACCGTGCTGAGGAATGGAGGGCTAGCCTGACATCTGGCGGCTCTATTTGAACTACTGCTACTCTGCCAATTTAGTACTTGAAATGACCGCGCATGCAGAGGCCTTTACTTATCTCGTAGGCAACGGTTTAACATTAGGCCTAAAATGGCTACGCGTCACTTCCGTCCACGGCGATCTTTCTTCTCCAATGTCTTCTTTATCTTCCAGTTTCTTTATTCTGTCCTTTAAGCTTTCATTTTCATAAATCTTCTTGTAGCACTCCTAAAATCTTAATTATAGTTTCATATGTCTCTCTTTCTTGTTGTTCTGCCTCACTATCGGTTTGTTTACACTCGGGACACAGCCACTCACTTTCTTCAATATCAGTCCTATTTACAATATTTGCACAACGAAAATGGTACCATTCATCACACTTACGACATAGAATCCCATTTTTAACTACTCTTCTGCATTTGCCACATTTTTCACTGCATCTTACACCATTATCTACTACGGATATCACAGACTCACACACAGTAGTCGCCATCTTACTTACCCTATCAAAAGCCATGGATAAGTCAACAGTGATACTGGCCATATGACCTGAATCTACATAATATATATGCTTATATCTTCCAGGAATCCTACAAGCTGAACCTCACTGGAATAACCTTTTTGTAAACCAGAACTGCCTTCTATGAAACCAGTTAGTAATTTTGCAAACATGTCTAATATAATTTGAAAGACTGTTTTCCCAAAGCTTACATGCAACACATGTTAAGCTGACCAACTTGTAATTATCCACTTTATGCTTATCACCCTTACCTTTGTACACTGGGGCTACTATATTTAATCCCCTTGCATTTGGTATTGCTCCTTCCTGCCAAAAGTAACGAAATTATTACTATATCCCAATCCATTGCCTTTGGTATATTCCCTTAAATCTTATTATTAATCTGAGCTGCTATTCTAGCTTCCAACTTTTGTATCTTTTTTGTAGGTTAAATATCTTTATTATCACAGGTAAATGTCATTACTTTGCCAGTATTAGTCACCACCACAACCTGGATTCTATCCTTATATCAAACTAACTTTACATAGTGTTGACTGGTTAATTCCGCCATATTTGAATCTTCTTGAACGCCGCGTCCGCCATATTATTAGCGATCAAAACAAGTGGGCGTGGCGATCGAGCTACAACTCGTTGGTGATTGAGAACACAAAGTGCACGAAAAGTAATAGTCACAATTTCTTCATTGCGAAAGTACTCAAAGGAGCATAATGTATTCTGCAAGTGCATACATAATTATGCATTAAACAAAGAAGAGAAATCAATGAATTTCCAGTACGGTTCCATAATTACAATAGGAATCAGATTAGGCCTACACTGTCATTAAGCATTACAACGCACGGAGAATGAAAATAATAGAACAAAAAATCACTGAAGGTACGAAATAGATAAACTCTAAATGTACATTAGCTGCAATAAAACCTTTTTTTGCTAGTGGCTTTACGTCGCACCGACACAGATAGGTCTTATGGCGACGATGGGACAGGAAAGGCCTAGGAGTTGGAAGGAAGCGGCCGTGGTCTTAATTAAGGTACAGCCCAGCATTTACCTAGTGTGAACATGGAAAAACCATCTTCAGGACTGCTGACAGTGGTATTCGAACCCCCTATCTCCCTGATACAAGCTCACAGCCGCGCGCCCCGCAATAAACCTATTACCGGTATTAAATGTACATTAGGCCAGCCCAACGATTTAGAAAGAAGACACCTCTTGATACCTTGTGCCTGTCAATAACCGACTCGTAAATGTATTTTTATTTTACAAAATATGGAATATACTTTCTTCTTCGCAAGTAAAACTGGCGTTTCATGTTCATTTTAAAGTTCTCCAGAAAAATGGTTTTATATTTAACTCTATTAAACAGACATAGGCCTATCTTTTAAAACATTATAAATTGCCTGGTCATGATTTAGGTGGTTTATTACAAAGGCAACCTTTTGTCGCTCGTACATTCAAAGTTGTGAAATTTGCGGCACATTAGGACTCGGGCAAAAGGGAAATGTTCAATAAATTTCCAAGTTTTTTGAAAACATTGGACAAATGGCTAGGTATACTATTGATAGGGAAGCTGCCACCTGGGCGATCTAACACCTTCACTCACGTGCATCTCTGATGATCCTGATGGAATATGGTGGCAGTAGCATGGGCATATGACATGCTGAAAGCAACAAATACCGATTCTTCCAGCGAGTTGTTTCACTTTGTCGACCAGCAACAGTTTATTTCTCCCTGAAACTTTTTAAAATTTTGAAGAAATCACTCTCACTCACTCGAACACTAGCGACACACACTTTCACATCCGTGTCACAATTTGAATATGATCAGTAGCAGAAATGGGTACTCTTGCCGTGCTTACCCAAGTCCTACACATGCTGTCTATATACCACCAACCTTACAACCTTACAAGCGATGATGTTGAACTGATGGACAAGACAAATGCCTATCAGACAAATATCAAACCTGATCTGGGGTTAGATTCTCAGTGTATCTCAGATATTGGCCTATAGTACATACTGTAAATACGTCCCAGGTACCATGACATTTTTACCATGTTAAATCAATGTAAAACCATTTTGAGCCATGAACAAAAATTCCTTCATTTATAGTTCTTTTTGGTAGGCTACATTTATTTCAATGCAATACAGATCATGATGAACCAATCCAACTACTGGTGTGCTAGCTGTGGAGACCTTAATTTCAATCATCATTAATTTGCATTTAGAGCAGTTTATATGTTGAGTGAGGGCATATGATTCTGCTGATGGTGACTCATCTGTTGGATGGGGATGTCAGGCTTGCTCAGACCCCTTGATAGGAGTAAGATAAGTGCCAACACCGGGTTTCATCCTATCCCTACCTTCGTCATACGCATATGCACAAGTCGCCCATGAGCATAAGCTAGAAAGTCCTGCCTGCTTCTGGCCTCTCCAGAGACCACATAACATCATGTAATGGATTAGAATGAATTCCAATTTCATCCCCAGTGAAAGCATGGTGCCTTTATAATAATCTGCTAATACATTGACTGTTTCCTTCCTACTACTTACCCTAGTTAACTGCAAATACCAAACCACTTAAGCAGAAGTCATCAGAGTGATGGCCATAATTGTAACATATTTATAATTTCATATTTTATAGCTTTGTAGTGACATGCTGCTCATTTTCAGCCTTGCCTGTTGGCTCAGTTTTGACATAAGTTTTTCACTCACCTTTGCAGCTGCCCTTCAAATCTTGAGCCAGTAACATGTAAGATTTTGAATGAAACTGTAGCTTGATGATCTTGAAATCATGAGATTTAGAGTCTTGTGAAATTTTTACATTTTCTGTGTTGATCAATATGCTTTAATGTAATGTATTAAGGAGAAAGTAAGTCAGTCAGCTTGTGTTCTTATAACTGATACATCTGTCTGCATGTATGTATAAATATTAATAAAGAGATGCAGTTTTATTTGGTACACCTATCTAGTACTTCAACAAGATACTGCTAGTTTTACATAGAGAATGTCACAGAGACAGTCAATGTCCAAGCAAAAAGTACTTTTCAGAAAGAGGAAGATATTTGCTTGCTTCATATTGCAAATTCCAAGACAGGTGTTAGTTGGACCGTGAACTTATTTCAAAGTAAAATGTGAATTACAACAGTAGTAAAATGACTGGAATCTACTGAACGAAGGTTATGAACTTTAATCCTGATTCTGACACTGTGAAACAGTTGACAACCTACCCACACGCACAGGCTCATCAGTATTTTAAGGACCTAAAACAAATGGGTGTGGTGATGAATCAAGGACACAAGGTGCAGGAAAAATGAACAGTACAAAATTTTCTTCATTAGGAAAACAGTAAAGTCTCTAATATATTTTTAGAAAGCAGTAACAATACAAAATTGCTTATTACATAAAGGAAAAAAAATCATAATATACTCATCAAAAATGTTAAGGATATTTGCAGTTTACCTACCAATTTATGCTGTATTTATGGTTAGACTGGAATGCATTGTGAAGAAGATTCAGTAAAAATTGTGACTGGCAATGGATTGTCCAGCTCCATGACTAAATAGTTAGCATGGTCCAAAGGGTCCGGGGTGTTCACCTTCAACAGTTAATTCCCATGATTCGGGGGATGGGCATGTGTGTGCCATCTCTAGCATTAGAATTCATCATAGGTAAGGCCCCATTCTTGCAGACACGCGAATTGCCTAACAGGCATCAAGTTAAAAGACCTGCATCAGGCCTCTTCGGAGGTCACACAACATAATTATTATAACGTACATTATTTAAATCATCAGAGGTGCCAACTTTGAAGTGGATTATCAGTAACTGCCCTCCGCCCCCAAGAAAAATTTCGAGTCAAGTCGAAAGCATACGCCTTCCTTCTTGATAATGACACACCCCTTTTGCCCTTCCCTCTAGCAATCTATCGAAAAGTATATCATATTACACAATAACATTTGCACGCAACCTGTTGGTTCTATGATAAAACATTCCTTGTAGCTTGTTTCTCACGCAGCAGCTGGTTTTCAGTGTAGTTTTTCTTGAAGCATCCTTCCAACTGTGATGACATTTTCGTTTTCTGAACCATAAGCGATACCAGTGCAGTGCAGATCTTTCTGTCAACTGTCAGGTACACTTAACACAGCAAATACAACATTACTGAAGGATTTGTAGAGGAGCTCCTTCATTCACAATTAATTTTACAATGCTTATGGGTAGCAAAAGGAAGTCACGATCGAATAAGTAACGTTGCCAACTCACAAGCACTGAAATAAAGTCGATTTAGGAGAAAGGCTCGAAAGGACTCAAAATTTTTCCTTTTCTTTTGTTTCCGTCAAAAATTATTTTTTCGTGATAATGTCGGCTTTTCCGTAATTATTACCCCTTTGACGGTAACTCCGTTATTGTGAGGTGAAATCCGTAATAATTACGGACAATCCGAAATAGTTGGCACCTCTGAATCATGGCAGCCCTGCCTTCTTCACAGCTAGGGGCATTTGACTAAGAATTGGTAAACAAACCCAGTACACTAGAACTGAAGTGGCGTACAAGCAAACTTGTCAGTGTGACTCGCTTCTATGAACTGAAATACCTCATCCTACACTGTCTACGGCAGATCGTATCACACTAGATAAGCTGATGATAACATTGTTGACATGAATCAAAGTGTTGGTTCCAAGACCCCCATTCAGTAACAGATGGGCACTGCGCAGGCCATTCATGCAAATACCACCACCTCAAGAGCAATATATATGAATTTAAGCATGGAAACACCGTATACACACAGCTGCTACTCTGTGGCACGAGCTTTGAGACAACAGAAGAGTTATTATAAGTACCCACACTGTGCACAAGACTCCATGGTGAGGAACTAATCAAGATAACCCCCTCAGGACTCCTCCACATGGTGGATTGCATTCGATGGGCTAAAGCACATCAGACTTGGGCACGAGATCAATGATCCAGAATGTGGTTCACTGATGAAGTGAGAATTGGTTTACACCCTGATGATACCTCCCCGCGTGTGTGGAGGGCAAGAGAGGAATGTTACAATGAATGATTCTCGGTAGAATGTCACCAACATCTTGGAGGTTCGGCGCTATCCTGGACAGGCATTGTTTCACCGCTGGTTCACGTTCTACGTGATGGCTGATGTGTACAATGCAACACTCTCCAACCCATAGCAAGTCATTTTGCAGAGACTGTAGGAGATGTATTTACTCTATAAGACGATAATGCTTGTCCACATCGTGCAGCAGCTGTGAACATAGCTGGAAGGATATGTGATCGGCAGAATGGACTGGCCAGCGTCTTCCCTGGACAGGAACTGCATAAAGCATGCGTGATCCCTTCTTAGAGTAGGAATTTCAAACCATCAACATCCACCACTAACGATTCAGGTCATAAAACATGCTGCCATCAAGAGGTGGGATTGTTTGCCTCAAGAAATGTTCAATAATTTGGTACTGAACATGTCCCGCTGCATTCAAGAGTGCCACAGGGTTTGTAGAGGACAAACACTCTATTGACTTGTGGATGCATTAAAAACTATCTTTAATTTGTGGGGTTTAGTTACAGACCAAGTGTTTTAATTTTCACTGGATCCTAAGTTATTGAGTATATTTTCATTGTACTTATTATTCTATGTTTCACATGAAGCAATATGATATCGGTTCTACTTGAAAGCAACAGAATCTGGTATATACTGAATATTTTTTGATTGGTGTGTATTTTTACACAGACGTTAACTATATATATACATAATAATTACAAAAGCAATCAGAATACTCTAGCATTAAGTACATTCAGCAATACAATATTTACAGAGAATGAAAATATTACAGCAAACATGAAAGTTCAAATATACATACACTAAATTTACAAACAAAAAATTATATTACACCCAAAAATATTATTTGAAAAAAAAAGTAATGTACAGCAAGCATTATTTTCAGCTTATTAAGGACTTTCAACTTGTGAGGTTACTTTGATTTTAAACATGATTCTTCACTAGAAAATCAAGTAAAGGCAATATTTCAATCAAACAGGCATGTTTTCGGTTACACTTGGCTTTGAGGTAACAGTCTTTTCGACTGCAATTAGATGACCACATTGTGGCAATGACGTGCCTGGTGTCCAGGCTACTTGAAATTTCTGCTCTTGTTTTAATAAGTGAAGCTAATACAGGAAGCACGAAAAGGAAAAAGGGACTGAGCAAGTTGGCCGTGCGGTTAGGGGCGCGCAGCTGTGAGCTTGCATTTGGGAGGTAGTGGGTTCAAACTTTACTGCTGGCAGCCCACAAGATGGTTTTTCTCTTGTTTTCCTTTTTTTTTTTTTTTTTTTTTTGCTATGGGCTTTACGTCGCACCAACACAGATAGGTCTTATGGCGACGATGGGATGAGAAGGGCCTAGGAGTTGGAAGGAAGCGGCCGTGGCCTTAATTAAGGTACAGCCCCAGCATTTGCCTGGTGTGAAAATGGGAAACCACGGAAAACCATCTTCAGGGCTGCCGATAGTGGGATTCGAACCTACTATCTCCCGGATGCAAGCTCACAGCCGCGTGCCTCTACCCTTTCCTATCCCATCGTCGCCAAAAGGCCTATCTGTGTCAGTGTGACAAAGGCAATTGAAAAAAGAGGAAAAGGTCAGGTGGTGACAGACATACAATAGCCAGTTATTCAGCTCCTCATGGGTGCAATGTTTTTCATTCCCTGCAAGCATTCTGGTAAGACTTTATACTGCTGCCAGGCAATGCCTATGGGATGTAAATACATGAGATACACCATAGGGTGGTCGAAAACAACATGAACCGGGAACATGAGCATTTGAATGTTGGTCAACCTGATAAATATTTTGAAAAAAGTAATTCAGTTTCTCACGTAGTCCTTTTATCAGCTGTTGAAGGTCACTTCGCAAGCAAATTCAAATGGGCTATGCGAGGCAGAGTCGCTAAATCTCCACACAACTTGATACTGCTTGAAAGCACCAATCGAAGAAAAAAATTTGCTAGGGGAGGAATTAGACCCTGAAACTCTGAGCGGACAGTATCGCACCATAGCAACTATGCTAAAGTGACACCAGCTGAATCCATGGTGTGTGTGTCTTTGATGATGATTTCTCATCATCGGTACCTGAGGGGCAATAGAAAATGTTCATTAAGCAGTAGTGGACATGGACTCGCACTGTAACGCAAACCTAGTCAGTATCGACCGCCGTCCTGTCAGCATCGATTCATCAACTGGTGCTGTCAAACTGGTCTTAACCATGTGCAGATTTAGTAACACCTTCTCCTAAAGCCCATTTGAATTTGCCCATGACGTGATTGATTTGCTAATTTCGGCAGCTGCTAAACTGACAACAGTGAGGAATATGGAATTATTTATCAGTATGGCCAATACTATAATGCTCATGCACCTGGTTCACTTTGTTAACAACCACCCTATATATTCAAAAGCCAATTAAATCCACTTATCCTCAGCATAATACTCCGTATAACTCTCAAAGGCAACAATAATTTAAGTGTGAAAATCAACTTGTTGGAATAACAAAAACATGCCAAAGTAGTCGCAGAACATTGCCAATAAAAGTGCATGAAAGTGCTAAGAGAGTTGCAAAGAAAACACAATCGGTTTCTCAATCAGCTGAATCTCAAAGTTTGACTATTAGAAATCTAGAGCAGTTTCTAATTTCACACACATTACGGTCAAGGAAATGAACAGGTACTGTGTTAATGTGTATGGTTTAAGAAACTACAGATTCAAAGATGAAAGTGAGCAAAAACATGAGTCTCTGTTAAAAAAGGGCATGAGAAGTAAACACATTCGCTCTACTGAATTGATGGAGCCATTATTGATTCAAAGTATTTCAAAAGATAAATAATGTTATAAACATAACCATGTTTTTAGGAAAGGCCTTGTACATGAATTTATTCTTATAAAATAATAAAATCTATTTCCAGCCACAAGTTTTCTTAAATGATTTACTCCCCTATGTATTTCAAAGACTGAGCAAATCTTTTCAGAGTGAGGGGTCCAGAAAAATGTCGACACTCTTTGATAATATTAATGAACAAAATGACACACCTTACAATCCTTGCATGGAGGTAAGTTCCTTTTCCGGGTTCAAACTGACCCCCATTACCAGCCAAACAACGTCGATGCCACTGAACTGCTGACCGAACTACGACCGTCAGGGTTGCCAGTCTGATAGCCACACAGGATGAGGAAGCCTCGATGGCTTCTCGTAGCTCGTTCAGTATAGTTGGCTTCTATCGATAAACTTCATTTTTCAACATCCCCCATATGCAGAAGAGGTGTAAGGTCTGAAGGCCGTGGTGAGTACTCAATACTCCAAGTAGGCTCTGACATCTCTGTGGTAGTAAGGTGGAGCGCCATCTTGTTGTAGGTAATATCTTTCATTTCCAAACACCTCTTGGAAGGCAGGCAAAATTGATGTTCGTAGCACATGAAGATACACCTCACCAGTTACGGTACGTTGAAAAAAGAACAGGCCAATCAAACCGTGCAATGACAGACCATACCACACATTAACACCAGGTAGATTAACATATTGTCCACGTGAACGTGAGGATTTTCAGAAGCGCAGTACACGCAGTTGTGGCGGTTTACAGTACCGTTCAGTTTGAATTGCGCCTCATCTGACAAGACAATCATCCCTGCAAACCGTTTATCTTCATGAAGCATGCCTTCAAACCACTCGCAGTACTCCATCGTTCGATCCGGGTCGTCCTCGTTCATAGCGTGCAACGATCTTGGAACGTACACTTTCCACTTTACAGCCTTCAGAATTCATTGCATGGTTAATCGGCTTACCCTGCCTTCACGTGCACCCTGCTTCACAGATTTTTTACGTGATCTGGTAAAATGTTGCAACACAGCAGCGCTGGAAGCTGGATTTGTTGATGTTTTCGGTCAGCCAGACCTTTTCTTATGCACATCCTGAACAGTACCGTCGGCTTCAAATTTATCCCGAATAAGATAAATTGCTGTACATGTTGGTGGCCGAGTACGCCATTGCCGCTGTACCTCCATGTTTTCATACTTCCAGTACCACTTCAATATGGCTTTGCGTTGTTCAAACGACAATCTTACTTCATTCATTGCTGCACTGTCATCTGCTGGAAAACGCAAGCCAAGATTGTTGCGCCATTCTGTTGAGAATACAATGGACTACGCTACTGTGCAAGAATCGCAATGATACGTCATTTGTTCCAAAGATATTAACTATCAAAGTGTCTACATTTTTTTGGATCCCTCTGTAGAACTTGTGACTGGTAACAGTTTATTTCATAAAGAATTAATAAACTTTGCCTGTATTTTGACAAAGATTGGAAAAGCCTAGAAGATATTACGGAAAAAGAAAATCTCTCTCATTTCACATGGTACAGGCCAAGCTACTGACCTTTAAATAATATTAATTTAGTAAACATCTGTCTCACTTGCTTTCCTCCTTCCTTCTCAGATCTGCTTCTACAAACATGATGCAGTCTACAGGTAAAATACTGATGTAAAATTAATTTAATGAGCGAGGCATAATGAGATTCCTCACATGGTTCCACGGCAGTGAACAAATGATCAAATTCAAAAAATAAACAATTCGGCAACAAACTTAACACCTCAGTCTGAAGTTTTAACATTACTTTTCTTTCATGCTTTCCCAGTAGTTCATAATTATTTCTAAAAACTTTTTCAGCAATTTTACATAGTTTTACTACATCCTGAGATGGATTCACAAGAGAACCATTCACATTCTTTTCTACTGCTAATCTGCTTCCGTATGTACTGCTATTAGCCAATAGAACCTCCAAACATTGTAAACATTTCAACTTCTTAGATGCCTGACGAACTACACTCCCTGCAATGTACTCAACTACATTATCAACATATATACTAATAGAATCATAGTTACGACTAAAATAGTCGTGATCCAGTTCCAGTGCATTTAACATAAATCTGTTGTCGATTGTATTCTGAAGAGAACTGATACCACTGGCAGGGACAAGGACATCACAGTCAGAAAGTTCACAATTTGCACTTTCAAATGGCTGCACACGTGCAATCAAACATTTCCTGTACGCCGACCTAAACTGCAAAGCATTTGGATTATTCCTGTTCCCACCTCTAGAGCGTAAAGAAGAAAAAAATAATTCCAAATGATCTTGGCTCAACCTACGCGTCAGAAAGTATTTCATAATAGGGTCATCATTCCAAACATATGCCTCAGCCAACTCCTTAACAGCCACAAGATCAACAATGAGCCCATGAATTGGCATTTTCCTATTTGAGTTGCAAACAAGTGTTCCATCTGAAAGTTTCAGGTGTTGTAGATAATTGATACAGTCCTTAATATGATTGCAGACAGTTACTCTGTTCTTTCTGGAAATAGGAGATTTTGTGCCTTTACCCAATGGATGACAGGAATTCAAAATATCAAATATTAAATCAATAATCTTAACAAATTTAACAGTGGGTTCACATCCTGCAAATTCCTGAAACCCTAATGCATTACAGAAAGACATAGCACAACCCACTGACCTGCTAAATGTCTGAGCAGCAAGGGCAACTTTCATTTTTTGGGTTTCATAGTAGATATGTCGCCGTCTCAGTTTATTTGCAGCATGTAAACCCTCGTTTTCCTGGAGAGTAACTAGACTACAAAAATACTCCCATTTAATCTTATTTTCGTCACCACCTTGAATAGTGCCATCAACAAGAACTTCCCTTTCTGCCAGCAAGTTCCGCATTAACTTTTAACATATGTGCAGCGTCAAAAATACAATACACTTTTCTCTGCTGAAAAGATGGGTGAGGGAACCAGCACTGTACGTTAACACCAGAAAAAGTTACACCTAATTTCTGCATAACAGATTTATTTGTAGGTGTTCCATCACAGACTACACTTACTATACTGACTCCTGTTTCATGCAGTTTCCTAAGATACTGCTCTATTAAATTAGCTTTCATAGAAGCTGATGTGCCATCTACAAGGCAATAACCAACAGGTATCTTCCAGTTACGATTTAAAGCCGTAACCATAAAAACAAGAGCTTCCCTGGCCAAGGAACAGTCATCACTTCCAATAAAACCCTGTCCTAAATTTACATAACCACAAATTTGATTACCGTCCCACACAAGATCTTTCTTTATTGCCATTTCATCAAACATTAGAGATGCAAGGATAGGCTCTGCACTTCCCTCTACCTCCTGTGTAATTTTCCTGAAACTTTCCTCTGTGAAGCCTGGATTACCATCCAGAACTGATGCCCAACGACGGAGAGTCCTTGGATGAGGAAGTTTAACGTGTTTCCTGAGGTACTGATAGGCTCGTGAGGAATAAAAATGTAGCGTCAAAGCAAATCATCTTATCTCCTCAGTATAATTCTGTCCACAACCCTTGATCTGAAGTTCTAGAAGTTCCTTCAGTACACCTGCAAAACATTTGTCTAAAATTTCAGAGCCAGATTCACACAGTCTTTTATTAAGTCCTGAAATTAGCTGCTGGTAATTAATTATTTTATTCCTCTTTCTATTAATGTTCTGTTGAAGACATTTAATTTTTTCTTTAAATTGGCATTTACTTCCATTGCATTGTCATACATTCTTTTCATTTTGCGTGGACTAGGGACACAGTACGCATGATCATTTCCTATGATCTTCAGTTCAGCACTTCCTGAAAAGAGGAGAAAAAAGTAAAAGTGAAACAAACGAATAAACACAATCCACTGTTACCAGTAGCATTACTATTGACAAATAAGGACTAGATCTTTCTACAAGGAAAAAATTGTCAATTTACTGGATATAGCAGCATTCCGAGAGACTACATCTCTGATGACTTGAAACATGCTAAAGGAAAGCTATACAGTATTCAGACTTTACAAAAGCATTTGAAAGTATTAACAGACAATACATTAAAACCATGATGATACGAAAGGACCACATATTGGTAATTACTAAAATAGTTAGCCTACCGTATTTACTCATGTATTAGACCCCTTCGCGTATTACACCCCCCTTGGCTTATCGAGACGAAGAAAATGAAAAAATAAAACTTGCATACAAGAACCCCCCCAGATCCCCTTTGCCTGTCCCTATATCACTGGTTTTGTCCAGGTCCTATCCTAATGTCCGCACGGCACGAACAACTCCTCACCAATCGTGCAACAATAATCACTACCACCAGCTATTGAAGCACCACTCACTCATCAGTTCCTACGTACAGAGGTTGACAGTAGGCTACAGAGCACCGCTTGGCAACACCCTTCCTGAGAAGGCCGCGAGCATGTAAACAAACGACAGTCGTTATACGGGTGTGAAAGTCTTGTCAACCGGGCTGGAGTAATGATGAGCTCACATCTTGTGCAAGTACAGGGCTGCCATATTCGCTAAAAGTGAGAGAACCATCAATTTCACTCTCGCTTCTTGAAATTTTTATCTAACATATCCAGACCAATGGTTTTGTCACTATCTTACCGTAACCTATCCAGATCAATGGTGGTGTCACGCAGGATACTAAAGGCCTAAGGGCTGGTAAGTGACTCTAACCTGTACGTCCCCCGGCCAATGGTCTAGTAACTAGCCAGACCTATCCAATCCAGACCAATGGTTTTGTCGCTCCTCGGACATAACCCATCCAGCCCAATGGTCTTGTCACTAAGATTGTGTAAGTTGGCAAGCCTGCCGAGTGTTACATGTGCCATCTCTAACCTCACTTTCACACACCGGTTATAGAAGTTTTACACCGAATACTGTAACAAACCATCCCATAGCGATAATGATGATAGGCCTAGACCGAACACTTCGTACTTTAAACCATTTGAAATAATTATTGTGTTAATGTCAATTATGTTAAATCGCATAGTTACCTGAATTGTTCAATTCCATATTTGTGGACGAAGATTCGAATAGTGGCGGCGTAGGACTGGAGGCTCTCATATTGTTTCGTATCGTAGGTGGAGGTCTAGTACGCTGTATTTTCATAAGGTGACTCGGAAAATCAAAAACTGTAGGGATGGCTCTGGACAGCAAGCGTCTTCTATCATTGTTGATCACTATGTATTTTTCTTCAAAATGTCGTGAACACAGGAAACTGTGCTTTGTCGGAAACCATTTATCACGTTTCATATTTATTACCCATTGTTTCGTGAGTTCCTTATCTTTCAGAGGGAACCTAGAGAGAAAAGCATAGATTGATTTACAAACACTGACAACGGGGAAACATACTCTGCTAATGACCAAACATTGCATTCTTTACTAAAAAAAAAAAAACTTACCTGAAATATGATATATCCTTTGAGCTGCCTCTACGGAACGTGCAGTTGATTGCTGCACATATAGGCGGCATAATTTATGCAGTTAATTTATCAGATTCAGTGCAAATAAACCACGATAAGAACACACAATAACCAGAATAAACCGTAAAACACGGGCGGATATAATATGGCGTCGCTATTTTGCCTTGGCACCGCCTAGAGCGCTGTAGCAGACGTGTTAGCCACTCTATAGTCCTCTTTCTAGCTCGTTGGTCCTCACATATACACTCTCCTTGTTCATTAATAATCCCTGGGATGTCCTTCCTGAAACCTTTTTTAGCCTTAAGGTACCTATACATATTGTTAAAGATAAAACACCATCTGTTTTATTGATCTAATTTATTGTAAAATGAATGACAACAACCGGGCCAGTTGGCCATGCGGTTAGGGGCGCGAGGCTGTGAGCTTGCATCCGGGAGATAGTGGGTTCGAATCCCACTGTTGGCAGCCCTGAAGATAGTTTTCTGTGGTTTCCCATTTTCTCGCCAGGCAAATGCTGGGGCTGCTTCCTTCCAACTCCTAGGCCATTCCTATCCCGTCATCGCCATAAGACCTATCTGTGTAGGTGCGACATTAGGCCACTAGCAAAAATAGAATGACAACAGTTCTTGAATTGCTATCTGTTTGCAAAGCTTCAGTGCTCACACAGCAGATAGTCCAGTATTACCTGAGACAAGTGATAATCCTGATTGACAGCACTCGCTTTCAGTTCACTTTACATACTCAGGTTCTTCACACAGACAGGTTTGAACAGAATCTGTTAGCAATCACGGCGCACGGCTACTGTTCCTTGACTCGACTCCAGATGAGTCTGATAAGTTCGCGCAATCATCGCAGTCAACTCAATTCACAGTCACCGTTACTGCTCCACATAGTGAACTACTTAACACAGACAACTAAACAGCAGTGAGATAACAGCAACAACTCAACAGTGCTAACCTACACTACTTCTCACAACCACAGCTGCAACTCTACTCGTACCAACAGTTCCATACAATGACTCCATGTTGGTATACACACAGTACTCCACAGTAGCACACACGCAGTATTCATCATGGCAGCACACATATTACTCCAACAACTCTCCAACACTTTAATACTCTGACAATGACTCCTGCAGGATACTGTACCATTACGTTACAGTCCACATGCAAATACGAAGGAAAAAGGGTCAGACAAAATGGCAGGGCAACTTCAGGCAGAATAATTATATAAAAAATGCAACCGAAAATCAGATAAACTTAAATTTACAAGGGATGGAATTGCAAGGGCCATGTATAAGAACGTTGAGATAGAACAGATATTGTTCTAAAAAAATAATTGAAACCTAATTCAGTCTTTACTGGAAGAAAAAAAAATTACATTAAGGAAAACATCGGAGAAGAAGGAAGGCTGAATCTGTCGTTACTGCGCATGGAAAGAACATTTTAAACATAAGATTGAAGAAGAATTGCGTGCTGTATAGCATAGGAACAGAAATTTACATACGAAAAAGATGCGATATTTTCAAGTTTAAAATACCGGCTGGAGGAGATATTGAGACTGCTGGAGAGAAGAAGCGAGAGGGAAATATTCTGTACTTCAAACAATATAGTACACAGAAGAGAAATTGGATTAGCAATTGAAATCCATATTAGCCTGGAAAGATATATTTACTAATAAGAAGCTGATCCAGATAGTTATAGATAAAAAATTTCAAATAACATCAATAATAACATTAAGAGGCTAAATGAACAATTTAAATATGTATTCTACCAATCCAATGTTGATTTCTACTTTCATGAACAACTGTGACAACATGGAGCCCGCTTAAGCTGAGGGAAAAGATTGCCTAGGATACCATAATGAAGCATAGCAGCATCAATGCATTGGGACCAGAGATGATGTCCGCAGAGGCGGTAACCAGCCGCATGGAGCACATGTAACATCTGAGAAGAACGGAAGAGTGATGAGGTATGAGATAAGTTTCTTGTTTAAATGTATTTATATTGTTAGGCAGAAATATTTTCTTTCAACAAAATTCTCAGTCAGATTTATTCTATGTGCCAAATTCTAACCATTATTAGCAGATCTTGGTCATAAAAACCACGAATATTATTTATTTTTATTGATATATATAGTGACATGGGAAGTGATATGGTTATGTTGATGCTTTTAGTGAGTGTGTTACACATTGATATATGATACTAATCTACTTGGAATGGCTATTCAGTTATGATTAAGAAAGTATTGGGGAGAAAGCATGTTGTATGAGACGAAGATGAGCTCTTGGAGGCAATTTTATTGACAAACATGACCACGCCTATAAGAATTAAAGGAGGAGATTGATCCTACCAGAATTATATGAGTATTGCAGAAGTAATATAATCAAGGGAGATTATTATCGCACCGTAACAAATGAGAGGTTATAAAGAAGAAGAATTTATTTAATCGTATGGTGATTATAACTACAAATTTATAAGTCCAGGTCCAAGTGTTTCAGCCACTCTACAGCACTTTCTGAAAGATTAAACAGGTTGCTGGGGCTTCCGGAGTAGGCATGAAGAGGGCAGCGCAGGATGACATGGTCCATGGTCTGCTCCTCTTCATTGCATTCACACATTGGAGAATCCATCCAACCCCACTTATGGCGTAAGACATTGCAGCGTCCATGCCCAGTTCTCAGTCTGTTGAGGCGACAACATAGTTTTCTTGGAGGTCGAATCCCCTCATTTTCAGGGTTGGATTTAGGTCATGAGCATTTGTTTCAGATGTTGAAATTGACCACTCATCCCGCCAGCTATTGTTTAGATTAAAATTATCCCTCAAGAGTCGGCCAGCGAGTATACTTGCTGGTCTCCTAGATCAAAGTCATCGTGGCGATGGGTAACAAAATTCCTTGTGAAATGGTAATGAAGGAGATGACCAGATCTTCTTTGCTTCTCTCAGCAGAGCTTCCTTTCTCCTCAGGTGGGGTGGTGGGATATGACTAAGTACGGGTAACCAGTGGCGAGGTGTTGACTTTAAAGTACCTGTTATGCAGCGCATGGTATCATTCAACTTAGTATCCACTTTATGCACATGTGCACTTTCCAGCCATACTGGGGCACAGTATTCCGCTGCAGAGTAGACAAGACTGATAGCCGTTAATCGTAAGCAGTCAGCCGAGGCTCCCCAGGAACTGTCACAAAGCTTGTGTAGGATGTTATTCCTTGTAGCGATTTTGTGAGAGAGCTTGGTGAGATGTACTTTGTAGCTCAGAGTTTTGTCCAGTGTGACTCCTAGATATTTCGGGAACGGGTTGTACTTTAGTTTTTCACCAAGGAATAAGACAGATGGCTCATAATTTGCGAGTCAGTTGCTGAGATGTAAACATGAAACCTCGGTCTTAGAAGCACTTGGGATCAAACGCCAAGACGTGAAGAAAGTTGCCATTTTGACCAAGTCTGCTGAAAGAATGCCTTCTCCATCCTCAAAATTTCTGCTTTGAGCTAGCAATGCAATGTCGTCTGCATAGATGAACGTGGTTGGTGGTAAGTCATGGATGTATAGGTTGAAGAGAACTGGGGCCAATATTGATCCCTGTGGCAGACTGTTATTCAATTTTCTTTTGCGACTTTTAGAATCACCTAGGAATACTACAAACTCTCTCTCACAGAGCATGTTGGAAATTAGGTTTGCAATTTCCAAGCAAGGAATTACTTCCAGCACTTTAAGAATGAGTCCATGTCGCCAGACAGTATCATATGCACTTGTCAGATCAATAAAGACAGCTGTTGATTTTAACTTCTTTTGGAAGCCTGCCTCGATGTGAGTGGTAAGAGACAAAACTTGATCAGTGCAGCTACGATTTCTTCTGAAACCAGCTTGCTCTGGGAGAGTTACAGTGTCAATGAGTGGTGCTATCCTAGTGAGGAGGACTCGCTCCAAGAGTTTATAAGTGCAACTGAGAAGTGCTATTGGGCGGTAGTTTTCAGGTCTCTGCTCCGACTTTCCAGGTTTAAGAAGGGCGATCACCTTTGACCGTCTGAACTGCTTCGGCAGGTTATTAGTCTGAAGGATGTAAGTAAAAAGAGAAGTGATCCACTTTTTGCTATGTGGACCCATATTTCAAAGGAATTCGTTGAAGATATTATCAGGGCCAGCAGCCTTACTGGTTTTCAGCATTTTGATAGCAGCTTCAACTTCCTGAATAGAGAATGGTCTAGACAGTTCCTCATTCTTCTTTGTTCCATGTTTGAGCTCGGTGAGCTTATGTTTCACAGTTTTCGTATGGCATTTATCTCTCTTGGCTCGAGTGACTTCAACCATTCTCTTTGCAATGGCATCTGGGCTCAAATTAGTGCACTGCTTTTTAGAATAATGTTTTCCAGTAAGTCGATTTAAGACTCTCCAAGCTTTTCTGCTTGATTTTGCAAAGTCCATATCTTTCACTGTTGCTTCCCACTTTTCTCTCCTATTCTTTTCTAATGACTGTAGAAGCTGTGAACCTATTTCATGGCTGCCTGTTGTTTGATATTCTTCATACAGGGCCTCACTTTCTGGATTCCAACTGGGCACATAATATTTTCTGAAACCTCTCGGAATGTTCGATTGGGCCGATGACTTTCGATGTTAGGCCCCTTAAAACAACAAGCAGGAATGTTCGATTTGGCAGCTGAAACGACTAAGCTGACGAAGTCATCATAGTTACTAGCAATAGGTTCTAGATTTGTATCACACAGCTTCTGATCAAGATCTTTAGAGAATTTATCCCAGTTTGCACGATTAAAATGCCACCTGGGTACAGGTACTGAGGTCACCAGGGGTATCTTCATACCTGCTTCCAACAGGACTGGTTGATGCTGGCTGTTTGGGAAACTCGACAGTATTGTACGTGTAACACTGAGAGATTGATCAAAACAATCCTTGGACACAAATGTTAGGTCGGGGTTGTAGTCTCTTCTCCAGCAAGCAGAATTGAAAGTGCCCTTGTCTTTCGCATCAAAAACTAGGTGCAAATCGGATATTTCAACCCACTGAGTTAATGCCTCGTCATCTTCATCAACTGTGTCATATCACCAGTTAGTATGATGGCTGTTAAAATCACCAGTGTAAATGCAGGGATGGCTGAAGGTTGGCAAAATGCTAGGAGGCTTATACACGTTAACAACTGTTAAGTTATTAACCTGTATTACTATAGAGAAAATTAAATCCTTTACACTTGACTGAACAACCCGAACTCCTGTAAGATTGGATTTGGCATAGGTGGCAATTCCATACTGCTGATGGTGGATAGCGTCGATAAGGGTATAGCTCAATATTTGTCCTTTTCTATCAAAGTCCTGTTTATCTGTTGCGTGCGTCTCCTGAGTGTTGACGATATCAATGTCGAGGTTATTCAGCTGTTTTCTAATATATTCACACTTGGCACGACTTAAGCCTTCAATATTTAGTTGGTAAAAACGGACTGAAGGTCCAGTGTCTATTGTTGAGTGATTCTAAAAAAATACCATTATTTCCAAAAGTTTGATACGTTATGTCGTTCAATTCAATCACCTTAGGTCGCTGTTGCTCGCTTAGCACCACCCGGGGGACACGTGCAGGGCAATCAATAGGTACAATCCTGCGGACGTGAGGAACGGTCATCCCCCATGAGAAGAATGATGACTAAGAAGAGACAGATTTGAATTGTGTATTAGTGGAGATATCAAGATTTAAATGTTAATATTTTGAGATGTTATATGTAAGAAGATATTATGAAGGTGTATGATATATATCAATAAAGGATGGTATTGAATAACTATTATAGGGTTAGGCTCATGTTGAGAAGAGTGTATTAGTACGAGACCAGCTGATTTTATGTCAATTTGAAACACACAGTGACATATTATGAAAAGTTGTTAGCCTCCACATACATAATGGTGAGGATGTAAGGATATGTACGTAGGTGGTTTGAAAAGTTCTCGGAATGTACTAGAATTAAGTATTTTACCTCGGTGGAACTGTTTTTCTTTTTCAACATAGTCTCCCTGTAGACTAATGCATTTGGTCCAGCGATGTTCCAATGCCTTGATCCCATCTCGAAAATGAGATTCCTCCAGGCCTGCATAATACCTCTCCAATTCGGCTGTCAGTTCTTCCCTTGTAGAAAATCTCCGTCCACCGAGGAAAATTTTCAACTTGGGGAATAGATGAAAGTCTGATGGTGCCAAATCAGGTGAATAAGGTGGATGTGGCAACAATTCGTACCCCAGTTCATGAAGTTTTGCCATGGCAATAACACTTGTGTGCAGCGGAGCATTGTCCTGATGAAAGATGACCTTTTTCCTTGCCAAACCAGGCCTTGTTTAGCATATCTTTTCCTGTAGTTGGTCTAGGAGGTTTGCATAGTATTGCCCCGTAATTGTTTGGCCAGTAGGAAGATAATCTATCAGCAGAATGCCTTTTGCATCCCAGAAAACTGAGGCCATGACCTTTCCGGCTGAACGCACTGCCTTTGCTTTCTTTGGTGGTGGTGAATCAGCATGTTTCCACTGCTTTGACTGCTGTTTTGTCTCTGGAGTATAGTAGTGGACCCAAGTTTTTTATCTGTAGTCACAAACCGGCGCAAAAAATCTTGTTAGTTGCACTGAAAACGGGCCAGACTTTGTTCGGACATTTCCAATCTGGTGCGTTTATTGTCCAATGTCAAGAGCCGCGGCACCCATCTTGCGGATAATTTTTTCATACCCCATTCTTCGGTTAAAATATAATATACCCATTCAGAAGACATCCCTACAGCTTCAGCGATGTCCCGCTCTTTCAGTCGATGATTCTCCATGACCATTTTGTGCATTTTTGCGATAAATTCTGGGGTCGTAACACTTTTTGGCCATCCACTAAGCGGATCATCATCCAAGCTCTCCTGACCAAAATTAAACTCGCTGGTCCACTTGGCAACAGTTGAAAATGAAGGAGCAGAGTCCCCCAGTTGGTTCTGAAAGTCGGCATGAATTTCCTTTGCTTTCATACCTTTCTTTACAGAGTACTTAATTACTGCTCGAATCTCAGTTTTTTCCATTGTCACAAATCACTACGTGGGAACAACAACAACAACAACAAAGAGTCGTCACTACCCAGTGGCGGTGCGTGCTATATGTTCAGTGGTTCAGTGAACCCCCTAGAAATTAATAGGTCTATGTAAAATGGTATATTACAGCCTGTTCCTTTAATAAGCTCTGTATATCCACGCGCGTAGCGGTATTTTTGACATCAACACTCTGTTGCTCGTCGGAAGCAGCGGAGAGGTTCAATTTCAGAACTGTGGTAGCGGGGCAGTGAGACGTAAGGAGGGTGCACAAGGCGAGGGGCTGTGGGGAGCAGGGAAAACATAGCCCAGGAATCGCTGGCGACTGGACCAGCGATAGACACGAGTTACATCGAGCAGTTCCGAAGTTAGCCGAAGCACTGTTAGAGCGCGCGGTTAAAGTTTGCCGTATGCTGTAGACAGACTTTGCCGTATGTGGTAGGTTTTTGAGGGGTTTTAATTTGACGATTTTGCAGTTCTGATGTAATTAACCACAATGAGCCAGAATATTTTGGTAACTACGTTTTGTATAGAATCAACAGGCGTTCGTAGCCTGTCTTTTTGTAATTAATGAGTCGTTTCATTTGTAAGTGGTGATGGCCATTATTGTTTTAAGAGGAAATACAACTAGGCAACCATCTATATATAAAATAAGAGTTTTGTCTGTACATAGCTGAGAATTTAAAAAGAATATTGTATGTCTGTAACGGCCGTGTCCACAGTAACGAGGAAATGCACTTTTTCGTTTTCCGTAATTTCTGTCTGTCTGTATGTATGTACACGCATCATGAGAAAACGGCTGAAGAAAATTTAATAAAAATCGGTATGTAAAGGCTGAGAATAAGTCACTACAATCTAGGCCGTAAATAATTTTATTAACACTGAGTGAAATGGCAGTTTAGGGGAAGGCCTAAAATTTAATTCTCAAATATGGATGCTATTAGCGGTCCTATCGATAATTACTACATACCTAAAGTTATATAGAATTAAATTTCCGATCATTTATGTCTTATACATTCTTGCCGTATCGAATATGATAACAGAGATATTCGTTAATTTGTAATTTTGTTGCTAAGTCCATATCATCACCGAGCCACAAGATAATGGATAAACAGAATTTAATGAAAATCGGTCTGTAAAGTCGGGGAATAAGAAACTACAGTTTAGGCTCTAAATAATTTTATTCACCCTGGACGAAATGGTAGTTCAAGGGAAGGCGCCTAAAATATAATTTTTTGTATGTTCTTGGTCGTATCGAAAAGTACTACGTAAAAAAGTTATAGAGAATACCATTTCCGATCATTTATGTTTTATTCAGTTTCACCGTACCGACGACGGTAATAGTAGTATTTCAGACTGGAAGGAAACTAAATCTGGGGGCCTACTATATCGAAAGCTCATGAAATCGATCAACAATAACATTACATGGACCATTGTTTGTTGTGATGTTCTTTGTCGTTTATGCTGCCACTCATCTTCGATAGATGGGGCTACTGCTGCGTACCTAGTATGACAGCCTGTCTGAATATTGGCGGGAAGTAGCTAGGGAGTTGGATAACGTTCTTCTTTAGCATGCCATTCCTCTGGTTCATACATTTTCTGATACTGCTGGTACGTAACACACTGGTTCATAACAGTATTCAGCTATTCAACCCCTACTCTGAGGCGCTGATTGGAATGCTCAGTGTGCAAACTTAACAGAATAATAACAGAGTGGAAGCGTAGTACAGTTCGTTAAAAGTGAGAAAATGTGTGCTTTTTCATTTAATCGCAACATTCCTACTGACGCCATTATAATGATATGTGTTGATTTCAGTTGGGAAAACCAATCTTTCTGATGTTGTAAAAAGGCATTTGGAGAGTGAGTGTCTGGCATTATAATGAAAATTCTACAACTTGATTGTAACTGATGGTAGGCAACAGGGCCTACCATTAACATGAAAATTCCCTAAACCAGTCTTCCATGAGAAAAGACGTATGGTGAATTCCCCGTCGCGTTTCTGGAGTAATGTTAAGAACTATGCAATTTAATACAATCCTATTCACAACGTGTACACTACCTAATCAAGAATTCCGCAGCGCAGCACGGGTTAATCAGTTAGTCCTCTATATAACACTAATCATAAAGAAAAAATGGAAGGGATCCTACGATTCGAAAATGAATGTGTCGGTCAAAGAAAGCCAAGGGCCGCGAAGGGCGTGAAAATGAAAGACTCCCTAGGCCTCGAGTGCTCTAATACTGTCGGGGTCGGAAAAGAACAAGACTTGATCACGAGAAGTCGGACAGGGTAGATGAAAGTAAGGATCCTGGTGCAAGTAAGTGGAAGCAATGCCAGGACCTTGCTAAGGGCCCCGTGGTCGCCAACCCACGCTCCCAAGTTGAGAGTCCCTGGAGCCTTTCATTAGCAATACGTGTTTTTATAAAAGTAAGCAGCAAAATACGTCAATACATAAACAACAGTAGTCTGCCTAAGACGTTCTTGAAGAAGTTATTTGTACACCAGCAACGTCTCCAAAATCAGAGGAAATTGGATCAGCTTTAAGTAATTGCACATTATATTCTCTGTCCTTCAGCTTCATTATTTTGGTAACTTCTTCGAGTTGTAGCCATGTCCCTTCAAAGAAAATTCGCGTTTCTAATCAAGCAATGTCACTACTTTACATCTATGTAAACATCAAGTAACAATAAATCTCAACACGTTATTTCCGACAGCAGTGAACCCCCAGACGCTTTATCCACGCGCCGCCACTGTCACTACCACACTCCTGCAGCTAGAGCACTGATGCACCATGTGTTCACTCACAAAGGATGTGTGATTATTGTGCGGGAACCTCGTTGCTCTAGCACTGACATCTAGCGGTGATACCGAGAACTTTTCAAACCATCCTCGTAGTAGAGTAATTGACGTATTTCAGATCTTTCTTTCCCAAATGATCTGTAGATTGAAATATTGAGCTAACTCAAATGAATGGCACGGCAGAATATGTAATTAGGTTAGACTATGATTGATTGTGGAATAATATATGACTGTTTGGCACATACATTTGTTTACTATGCTAGTTGATGATTAATGAAAGGTAGATTTAGCTTGTTTATATTTGCTAATATCACTGATGAATTTTAATATATAGGAGAAAATATGAATATTTCATTTCTAACAACATTTTGAAAGTATGGCAACAATTTTTGGCCATGTTAAGGAAACTTATCAAATATCTCGAATTTTGCAAGTAAAACAATGTCATAAGAAGAAACCTAGATACTATATATGAAATAATAAAGGTCCATAACATAAAATTGGACATGATAGGTCTCCAATTATGAAAATTCCCATATAATAATGATAATAAAGATGAAGGTTTTGTTTCATTCACAACGTTCTTGGCACTGTTTGTTTTATCCATCTAATTTAATGTACGATGACTAAGTTAGTACACACATATATGCACACAATTATATTTTATAAACAATGACAACAGTTCCCTAATTGCTCTCCATTTAAAAGTCTCTATTACTCACGCACTAGGTAGTCTAGTTTGCTGGTATTACCTAGGATGGGCAATAATCCTGATTGACAGACCTCACTTTCTCTTTGCTTCATTTGCTCAGTCGCTTCACACAACAGGTGCATGCAGTTAGATTCAAACACACAGTCTGTTAATAATAATAATAATAATAATAATAATAATAATAATAATAATAATAATAATAATAATAATAATAATAATAATAATAATAATAATAATAATAATAATAATAATAATAATAATAATAATGCATTAAAGTTCACTTGGCTCGACTCCAGATGAGTCCGGTAACTTAGACATCAACACAGTCAACATGACTGCTCCATACAGTGAACTACTCGACACTGACAACTGAACAGCAGTCACATAACAGCAACAACTCAGCAGTGCTAACCAACACTGCAATACTCCACATAACGACAGTTAATACTGTTCCAACTCTACTTACACCAACTGTTCCACACACTGACTCCATGTCGGTACACTCACAGTTATCCAACAACACTCCAGCATGACGATACTCTGACAGTGACTCCGGTGGTACACCCACCACACCAACTCCTTGTTTGCAGCAAGCCTGCCTTTATATCCCAGGTGATGAAGTTCCAGAATTTTAATAATGTTATTGGTTTTTTTATGTGCCACAAACAACTTTTTGACAGTTTTGGAGATGTTGAGGTACCAGAATTTTGTCCCACAGCAGTTCTTTTATGTACTAGTAAATCTACTGACACAAGGCTGATGTATTTGAGCACCTTCAAATACCACCAGACTGAGCTAGAATCGAACCTGCCAAGTTTGGGTCAGAAGGCCAATACCACAACCGCCTGAGCCACTCAGCCGGCTCCAGACTTTTGGGGCTGCCACAGGAATGACAACATTTAAGTTTACACCATTTGAACCAAGACAAAGAGAACAATGCCCTTCAGCTGGGAGCTCCCAGCTGACTTGCTAGTTTCTTCCAGGAGATACCAAAGACCGGGCGAGTTGACCGTGCGGTCAGGGGCACGCGGCTGTGAGCTTGCATCCCGGAGATAGTGGGTTCGAATCCCACTGTCAGCAGCCCTGAAGATGGTTTTCCGTGGTTTCCCATTTTCACACCAGGAAAATGCTGGGGCTGTACCTTAATTAAGGCCACGGCCGCTTCCTTCCAACTCCTAGGCCTTTCCTATCCCGTCGTCGCCATAAGACCTATCTGTGTCAGTGCGACGTAAAGCCGCTAACAAAAAAAAAAAAGAAATACCAAAGACAGAAGACTGGCACATAACATTATTTTTCCTCTAAAATTCATATGACTGCCATTTATGTTTGCCATCATGTTATCCTTAGCAGACTACTTTGCTAAATTCCTTCCTTCTTTTTACCTAAGTTACCTAAGTTCCTACAATCGTTCTGTATTTCCATGACCATTCCTAACCTGCACTTCCTTAATCTCTTTTTTCTCTGTTATCTGTCTTTACCATACCTTACTACTATAAAAGGTACATACCTGTTTTTACACTCCCCAACAATTGTTTCAAACCCATCCCATAGGCTGTTTACATTTTTATTTACCATTTTCCACTGATCATAATTACTTTTTTTAAATCCCAATACCTTGACTTCTCAACAGTATGGTATTGCCCAATATTCCTGTTTTTACAGCCTTTCTTCCTATTGCATTTATTTTTAACTGTGACAAAAGTAGCTTTGTGATCACTTTCAGTTTCTCTATAGAGCTTATCTAGTTTTATCAGCACCATATCTAGAGTATTCGGCACTCTACTTCATTTCATCATTTTCTGGTTCAACACTTATGCACTATTTATTGAGAATTCTTTCTGTCAGTTGCATTACATTCTCATTTAACCGGCGAGGGGTTGCGTCACGATCCTTTAGACCGGGCGCATACATTTTTTATTCTTTCAAAATATTTTCACGGTGTAAAGCTTCCTTCCTTCCTATAACTTTTAATGGACTTGTCCATTGCACGTATTTATGTTCGCTGTTCCTCCTTCCATCACCAGTCAGTTACTGGAAAGCATTTTCTGTAAATTTGGTAGTTTCCACAGTGCGCGACACCTGGCGTTGTCTTATTTCCCGGTCCTTTACACAGTGCGCGACTCTTGATGTTTGCCGTCCACGGTCTTTGTTGTCAGTACAGAAATGTTTTGTTTCAAGGTTTATTTTTTCCAGTGGATTTTTGATGTGTTAATTTGTACGTAGAATGGTGTATAGGGGCATATAAATTGTATATAGTTGACTATGGAGCAGAGAGAAGAAGATACGATTTTACGACTCGTCAAAAGTATAGAGAAAGAAGAACAATGAGAAGAAGATATACCTGTGAACCCAGGAGCCATAAGAAGACAGGTATTACGAGATGAAAGTGCAATTGAATTTACTGATGATGTTGCTTCAGACGATGAAAGAGATGGGAATTTTGAAGTACAAGAATTAAACACAGATAGGCCTAGTGAACAATCCGCTGAAGAAGAAGTAGTGCAAGAAATAAGAAGAGAGAATCCTATATGTGAAGAAATGCGGGATGTGGCAAATGTTACGGATCCTCAGTATGTCGGGAAAGATAAAAAACAGCGTGGGATATTCATCGTCTCTGCAAAAGAGAAGAACGTCTGCTAAGAACATAATCTGACATCTTCCTTGTACAAAAGTAGGCATTCCAATTGATTCATCAGTTCAAGCTTTGAGACTCCTTTTTTTTTTTTTCAGTAACAGTAGGCCTGCAATGTGTTTTGCAAGAAAACGGCATTTTGCTTCATGGATATATTTTTCATAAATAATATGTGTTTTGCATAGGCTATACATAAATATTTTGTTTCATGGACATATTTTCCCTTAATAATACAATGTGTTTTGCTACAAAAACTGGTATTTTATACTTCTCGGTCAAATCGAACGTGTGCGACTCATCACGCAACTCTTTTGACGCAGCCTCTCGTGGGTTAACAATTGGTAAATTAAGAACACCTGCTACAATAACGTCCCTTTTGGAGTCTTTCCTCATATAACTGATTTTCTTACTAAATAATTCAGCATTAACGTCAACCCTTCTAAGTTTGAACACTCCAAAACCATCAAATTGCCTGTTATCTTTAAAATTGAGCTTTACACCCAGAATTTCACGTTTCTCATACTTATTTTTTCACAGCTTACAATTTATTCTTTCACCAGTACAAATATTCACCCTGAAGATGGTTTTCCGTGGTTTTGCCTTTTTACACCTCGCAAAAGCTGGGCCTCTACCTTAATTAAGGCCATGGTCACTTCCTTCCCACTCCTAGACCTTTCCTAATCCACCATCACCATAAGACCTATTTGTGTTGGTGCAGCATAAATCAAATTGCAGAAACAAAAAATGAATACTCACCCTCCTACCGTTCCTATTTTGTCTCTACGATAAACACTCAAGTACTGTGAGAATATTTTCACATCCATACTGCCAATACTCAGCCACGATTCCATATGTATGTGGTAAATATACAGGCTGTTAGAGGCCGAACCAATATATATCAATTTTTTAGTAATCCTCAGAAGTTACTTTTGTGACAAAAAGGTTATGATGTTTTTAGAGTAGTTAATATGCCTCTTTGATGTGGAAGGATAGCTTTGCATTATTTATGTATATGGGCAGCCTGTCTATGATAACAGTTGAAGGCTGGTGCTACTGGATCGTGACAAGTTACGCTCCATACTTGTCAAACTGGTTTTGTTCATGTGTTTGGGCAGCCTGTTCAAGATAACAGCCGAAGGCTGGTGCTACTGGGTCATGATAAGTTACACACCATTCTTCTCAAACTGGTTTTGTTTAAGGGAATGTGCATCCTGTCCAAGATAACAGCTGAAGGCTGGTGCTGCTGGTTCATGATATGTTACGTAACATTGTTCCCTAAAAAAGATTTTTTATTTTATTTATCAACAATAAATTTTTGGCATTTTGTTTCCATTTCAAGATCTTTAGATGCTCTTGGTAATCAATCTCGGTTAATGAAGATGTATACTTCTTAACATATACAATGTGTTTATTAAACAGCCACCTATTCAATACAATAAAATACTCATAATTAGGTTATGATCTTCTTTACATTACCTTATAATGAATGGGATATGCTTCGCTTGTATTACAAACATCATCAGCCAATCGTATCTTCTCTAGGCTAGATCAGGATCCTGATTTTGTTGTTTATATATGAGATTATCCCGTAAGAGTCTACTAATATTTACATGTTATGATTAAATTCTACACAGTTATTTTTTATTTAACATTAGACTGTGATGTGTGTTTTGACTAAAAAGAGTACATTGAATACTTTTTCTGTGCTGAACTCTCTTTAAATTCTTATCTACTTGATCTCAATAAGAGAATGAAAGTTATAAACATAATGTCATAATACATCTGTCGTAAAATACTGGTTAAACACAACTCTTTAAATATCTAGTAATATTTACAAGTCTATGATATAAGATTCTATACAGTTACTTTTTATTCAAACATTCAACATTAGGCTGTGAAGTGTGGATTGAGCACAACACATTGAATAATTTTGTATGTTGAACTTTCTATAATGTTCTTGTCTTCTTAACCTCAATAATAGAATGGAAGTTGTAAAACTTAGTATCATAATAAAATAATAGTAAAACACTGGTTGAAAAACTTGTGTTAAAGATTTTTAATAAAAAATAACTGTATAGAATCTTATATCATAAACTTTGCCTATTTCAACCACATATCTTATTGTATATTATATTTTCATAAGGTTCTTACTGATTAGAAACATTTTAGGATTTCGTCATATATTGTGTATGTTTAAATATGGCTGATGCTGACCCCGTGTACGGTTGAAACTAGTCCCATATAATGTAAATAACATTGTAAATATAACTGTGTATTGAATAGGTGGAAACCGCTCCTGTTTATAATTTATATGGTAGGAAGAGGTCAGAAAATATCAATTCCATGTATTTGTTTCGCTCCTGATGGCAATATAGCTATTGGTTGGTGGTTAGCTAATCGAGTGTTATGATTTGTCCTCTGACATATGTCACATGTCCTGATAGTTATCTTTATTGTTCTTCTTAGTCCCTTCCAAGTGAATCTCTCTAGGATGGTATGCATCTATTATTGGTCTGTTATCTCCCATAAAATTCATGACCTTTTCTGCGTCGACATCCATTTAATTCTCTTCTTCCTTCCCTTTCCTGGTTTTGAGTATTATCTTTAAGCTTTCTGGGTATATTATTACCCGAACTTCCCTGTGTTATAACATTTATTGCTTCCTCATTTCACGAATTTTGGATTAACCTACTCGTGGGATTTATCGTTGCCATATCAAGCTGTCTCAGAATGTTTTCCATATCTACGGCTGACTCTACATTTTCGGCTGCTAATAATCTCTGTACGGCACCCACTGACCCTCTGAGTCCCAGGCTAGGATTAATCTCAGGGGTGACCAGTTCTTAATAGATGTCAACATTTAATCAATATAAAAAATAGGCACACAAATAAAACAGGGATTAACGGGGCATGCAAATTAAGGTAGGGGAAGGCTCATTCATAGACACAAATTATAGGACTCCACAATATGACTGGAAAGTGACAACTTAAATTCCATGGACATACTAGACTAACTACAATAAAAAGATATGAAAAATGTTTCCTATTGAATTTGCGATGGGGAGCAATGTCTTAACTTAATTCGCAAACTGCAAGTGATGACAATTATTACACTTTAGAAATTCCATCCTGAAAAAGAATACATAAATTTGGATTCACCTCACTACTCTGGTAGTGTGAATAGCATTTGGTGAATTCGTCCCGCTGGTCACTGGGGGTCCGTATGAGTGGATATTTCACCGCTGGATATCTTCTTTCGGAGACGTGGGCATGAGAGTAAACTTGATTTACCATCATCTCCATGTTCCGTGGGATATGAGTCACCTCCAGATATTTACATTCTAGTAGGCCGGATTCCCACTGTGGAAATTTTATCGTATCTAAAACGGGAACTAATTGGATGGACGAACCCTAGCCTAAACAACCAGATTTATGAACACGCCAGACATAGCTCGTCAGCTCAAAGCTTAACTCAATATTTACATTTGTCAATACGACAATAACGTACGCGAAGGTCACATGTTATGCTCTCATAATTATGCCATGTGCTGTCCGTGGGTTATTTCGCACATATTGCCAAATATCTCCCATGTGGAGTACTAACGATGGTTCCGACCAATCCGACTGTCTCTATTATATTTTCCTATGATTATTACTTAATTATCATCATTATTTATCTTATTATTATCATTTATTTTGATTACCATAAATTATTTTATCATCATTTATTTATTTCGATTATCACCCTTTATTTGATTATTATCATCTATCATCCAGGATGATTATATGCTAATCTTCGCCGACGTTTCAAACAAAGGGTCGTGTTTCCTCGTAATTAATCTGCACAAATTAATGATCAGTTTTATAATAAATTATTATTATTATTAGTGGCGATCATAATTTTTGTAACAATGAATCGTCATCTATGTAATATTTTAATTTCATTTCACCCTTATTATCATTCTCAGAAATAATATTTTAAGTTCTTCTTCTTCTTCTTCTTCTTCTGCTTTTTCAAATTATTATTATTATTATTATTATTATTGTTATTATTATTATCATTATTATTATTATTTTCATCAGTGGAGATTATCATTATCGTAACACTTATTCATCATTGACTTAATACTTTAATTTCATTATCACCATTATTATTTTCAGAAATAAAATAAATTCTTCTTTTTATTCTTCAAATTATTATTATTATTATTATTATTATTATTATTATTATTATTATTATTATTATTATTATTATTAGTAGTAGTAGTAGTAGTAGTAGTAGTAGTAGTAGTAGTAGTAGTATGAAGATAAATTAATTTCACTTGTTACACTGCAGTTAACTATATTTATGTTTAACGCATAACCTTTTACAATTTCGGTCTAGTTTGGCACTAAGCAATCAATTAAGACAGGATTTACGTGGATTATTATTACCATTGTTCTTCTTCTTCTTATTATTATTAATTTGAAATGTTTATATTTTAATTTCCAATCTTTGAATTTAGTCATATATGTTAAATCTCAGTATGAACCACCAAGATCCGATTTCACATCGGTCGGGACACAATAACGGTATTCGAAACCGCAACCTTCATATTCGTACTGTCGTTAATTTATGGGAACACCATGTCCTCCCAAGGCAAATCTCAAATCCCATGGCACCTCGCGGCTGAGAATTTCCACCCAGTCGTTGCGAGTGCTAAATAATTCCATCCTTTTAATTTGAAGTCCATTTATTCCACTGGAACACTTCAAACATTTAACTCACTAATTACTCCTCGGTGCGTGGACTCTTCTGCCACCCATAACACCGGAAACGACATATTGTATCAACGTAGGCGTCGGGATTCATCTATTACTTCATCAACATCAGTACGGCTCAATTTCGTCTCATGCCGGATTTTTGTCCCTCACAAATTCAAATTTCAAAAATGGGCTTAAACCACTCTGGGCCTTCAACATAGCAAGACCATCATATACAAGTGCCTCTATCGCTTCTAAACAAATATTTATATTTATTATGGAGTCCAAAAACGTTAAATCAACAATTAATGTTAAAATCAAATTTACTGCCCGAACGAAAGTCTTTTACGCCACATGTTATCTCCATATCTATATTACTTTAACTTGCAAACTCACAAAGTATTATTATTATTATTATTATTATTATTATTATTATTATTATTATTATTATTATTATTATTATTATTATTATTATTGTACCGCTTGGTACCCCTATACGCCGCACATTTGAATTTTCCGCCTTAAAGTATTCTCTACTGGAGAAATCCTGAACTTTAACAACTGAACTAACTCTACTGGTTATCAGAAGATGTCACTGTGTGTTTTTGATTTGCTTTTGTTTTTCATTGATCAAGAAGTGTGGACATTCTCTAACAGATGTCTCTACCAAAAACTATGATAACGCACTCTAGTGTAAAGGAATGAACCTTCTTAGAGAAATGTTGTATTCATAAGTTTTGTCTTTACTAAATTTTGTTCTGTGGTTTGTGGGTTGGCAGTATTAATCCTTTCCTTCCGCCTGTTTTGAATTTAGCCAATCAGTAATTTCTGTAATTAATTTTCCTCCAATCATAGATTTCTTCTTCGAATTTCCATGTGTAACTCTTATTTAACCAATAAAAATTTAATGGGTGTGTGTACTCATTCCTGAAAGGTCTCGAATTTTCCACGAGAGTATAAAACTGCTTATTTTCTTGTCTCCGGGCAACTCGTATAACATCTAACTCAGTGTGTGAATATGTAGCAGGGGGCGGGAAGCGCCCCGTTCTTCAAGGAACAGCTCTTCAACAAGGTAATGGCCGTTTAACATCTTTATATCTCGCTAGCTCCGCAGTTTAACTCGCGGGGAAGGTTCGAAACTATTAATATGTAAACTATAAAACATGTAAACCCTTTTCCTGGTAAACTTCATTTTTCTTGAACTTTAATTCGGGGATAGAGAGTGCTTTACCCTCTCGAGCTCCCCTTCATTTTTGGAATTTGAGGTGACTATGTTTTCGTAACCGTTTTTCTCTTCCTTCTTAAAGTGTTAAATTTATTTTGCAGAATAGTCACCTCCATAGATTGGGATAAGCCCCTGTATTATCGGCCTAGCGCCACATAGGTTTTAACAAGCTTTAGTGTAGGAGTGCAAGTTCTTGCCTCCATTCATCTTTGTGTTTGGGCCATTTAATTAAACTTTAATTTGCTATTCAGGCCTCGTAGGTTGGGTACTAGTTATCCCTGTTTATTTATAAGTATGCCTTAAGGGCAGTCAAGTGTAAAGTTTGTTTATGGCCTTCTGATAGGCTTGAACTATTGAGAGCGCGTCAGCTCTTTCTGGTATTTTATAAGGTGCCTCTAGGAGGCTTCACATTACGTGGTGGGAGCATGTAATTAGGGGTTTTGTGCCCTTTGGTAATTTGTGGTTGTGAGCTGAGGGCTCAGGAATTGTAATTTGGGGCACGAAGCCCAGAACTTCTTAATACCAGAAACTCTTGTTTTCGTTTGTAAAAGCATTATTGTACCTGAATTTTCATTGTATTTCACCTAGTGAAAAGTTGTTAAATATTGTTGTCTGTTGAAAATATAACCTTTATTTAAATTTTAAATTCATCTTTCGGACTTAGACCCATTCCAGCCCGCACCTTCTTTGGCACTTACATATATCTGGTATTATTATTATTATTATTATTATTATTATTATTATTATTATTATTATTATTATTATTATTATTATTATATATAATTCGCTGGGGCCATCAAGGACCACGTTAAGTCTTGTTGCATTTGACACTGAACTTGGCCTTCTTTAGAGCCCAAATTTCCCTCATTCTTTGTGAGTGGGCCTGCTTACGCTCCTCTGTCCAAGGGGCACGGTGTCTTCTCTTCGGTTGCTCGTCTCGGTTTAGCCCGTTTGTCAATATTTTCTTGCGGAAGAGATCTCTGTTAAGGGCGTCTTCAGCTGAGATATGTAGCATTTGCAGGTCTTCTTTGGTATTTCTAAACCAGGGAATTGTGGTTTTGGGGTTTGAATCAAAAAAGTGAAAGATTTCATTAGTTAACTTTCTTCCGTCCATTCTTTTCAGATGACCGTAAAATCGTGCCCGTCTTTTTCTGATTGTGTCGGTAATTTTATCTATTTTGCTGTAGACTTCCTTGTTGGATCTCTTTTGATGGATTCCATTCCTGTACTTTGATCCCAAGATTCCTCTCACAATTTTGCGTTCTCTTTTCTCCAGTTCTTCAAGGAGTCCTTTGTTGGCATTTAGAAACAGGGTTTCGGCTGCATATAAAACTACTGGCTTCAGAACATTTCATAGTGACGTATCTTGGTGTTTTGGGAAAGGCATTTTTGTTGTAGATTGTGCGGGATGTTCCGTAGGCTATTTCCAGTTTGCGTACTCGCTCCTGAAGTGCTTCTTTGTCCAGTCCATTTTTCATGACGATCTTACCCAGGTATGTGAATTTTTCTACTCAGGTGATGTCCCCCTATTTTGTATGGAGTTTTGGTGGAGCCTCTTTGATGTTAGTCGTTACTTCTGTTTTCTCAAACGATACCTGCAAACCAGTTTGTTCGGCAATTTCCTCTAACATTTCAACTTGAGCTCTAGCGGTTTCTATGTCGCTTGAGAGAACAGCAATATCGTCGGCAAATGCTAAGCAGTCTGTTGCGATCCCCTTGGATTTGGTTCCTATTCTCAGTGGACTATAGTTGGTTTCCTGTAATCTTACCCGCCAGGTTCTGATGATCTTTTCAAGAATACAGTTGAAGAGTATCGGGGATAGCCCATCACCTTGTCGGACTCCTGTTTTGATGTCAAAGGAATGCGAGAGACATCCGTGGAACTTCCCCTTGGATTTTGTATCGGTCAGGGTGGCTCTAATTAATGCCAGCAGTTTCAAATCAACTCCAAATTCATTTAAGATGTTTAGCAGGACGTCCCGGTCAATGGAGTCGTACGCTTTCTTAAAGTCCACAAAGACAGACACATACTGCTTGGACCTTAGTATACAATATCTGATGATCGTTTTGAGATTTTGGATCTGTTCAGCTGTTGAGCGACCTTTTCTGAACCCTCTTTGGTATTCACCGCTTTGATGTTCAACTTGTGCTTCCAAACGCTCCAGGATGGCAAGTGATAGAATTTTGTAAGTCACGGGTAGCAAAGATATTCCTCTGTAGTTGTTGATGTTCTTCATGCTGCCTTTTTTGTGTAATGGATGGATCAAAGCTATTTTCCAATCTTCGGGTAGGGTCTCATTGTTCCAGATTTCTTCTATTTGCTTTTGCAAGATATCAAGTGACTCCTCTGGGGCATATTTCCATAGTTCTGCTACTACTGAGTCTTCCCCCGGCGCTTTGTTATTTTTGAGACGGGCATTGTGGCGCTTGATTTCATCTCTGTCGGGTGGTCTGGAATCTGGGTACCTGAGTAAGGGTTCCTGGGTCTCAATGGCGCTTTGCGGTTTAGGGCAATGAAGTAAATTCTTGAAGTAATCTGCCAGAATGCTGCAATTTTCTTCATTTGACGTCGCCAGTGTGCCGTTCTTTCGCTCAAAGCATACAGATGGTGGTGTATAGCCAGTGAGTTTGCGTTTGAAGGCTCTGTAGTACTCTCTGCTTTCATTCTTCCTAAAGTTTTGTTCTATCTTTTCAATGAGAGATTTTTCGTATCTACGTTTCTCAGTTCTGAACACCCTAGCTGCTTGGGCACGTTGGGTTTTGTAGGTTTCCCAATCATTTTCTGATTTCGTAGAGTAGTACTGTTTCCACGCATTGAGTCATTCTTGGAGGACTGATTCGCAGGTACTATTCCACCAGGCATGCTTTTTGCTTCTCTTGATTCCTGCAACGTCTTTGGCGGCCTCAACAAGGAGACTTTTGGCGTTGTTAAAGTCGCAGTCATTTGGTCTAGCCTTCTCCTGGAACTCCTCGACCCTTTGCCGAAGTTTATCATTGTCGAAGCGTGTGATCTGTTTGGTTGTCTTCCTTGTGTTTGCGGGAATTGGTTTGAATTTGATGAGAGACATATAATGATCTGAGGCCACATTGATGCCTTTCTTTACCTTGACATTCATAATCTCAGGGCTGTTTCTCCTGGAAATTGCAACATGATCAATTTGGAACTCTCCGAGAGCTTGGACGGGAGAACTCCAAGTTATTTGCTTTCTGGGTAGATGGCGAAAGTGGGTCGACATGACCTGCAGGTTGTGATTTTCGCAAATGGACACCAGTTAATATTATTATTATTATTATTATTATTATTATTATTATTATTATTATTATTATTATTATTATTATTATTATTATTATTATTATTATTATTATTATTATTATTTCTCATGACCTTCCGTATGCAAACACATAATTACACACTTTCATATATCTGGATGTCTGGTAATAAATATGCCTAACTATGGTACAAATAATCACCGAATTATTGAGAAATATAAATAAACTGGGTTAGCATAAAGAAAAACCTGACACTTTAAATAAACTTAAAACAATATATTTACAAACAGCATGCATTAACTGAAAGATATAACCCATATTTACATTATATACAACAAATAAATAATCAATTAATTAGTCTAACCCATAATTACGTTGATGTAAATTAGTTCATCTGTCTATCTTAAATAAAATCATGGATTCGTGAAGCGATCCATGCGTAACGTTAAGTAACCATGATTAATTTCCACCTATCCCCGTCTTATCGCGATAACATCCCCAAATATATCAAATTTGTGTATTCATTCATGTGTAGAATTCCATTGTCTCGTAGCGATTGAGAAGCCTCATGGCCCCATATTCGTTTACTCGTTCATCTTGCCGAACTTTATAACATTAATATAAAACACCACTCCTGGGTGATTACCCATTATTAACACCTTAACTATGAAGTTACAATAATTTATACAACAAAGCACTTATAGGTGCCTAAGACCCATTACAGTTTCACAATTCTTTTCTTCGCTTACACCCGCACCATAATCCTTGACACTTACGACGCTGTGTCGTTTTTATTCGACCCGACGCGATCCGCGATTGTCAACGGGCACTTCCCGCAATATTCATAGGCCGCCTAGTGTTCGCCACGCTCCTACAGTTGCCTGCTCCGGATAATTGTTGTACCATCTATCTTGGAACTTAATAATTCAGGCTCCGCACACTGCCTTCATAAAGTACTATCGGCTTTCTATTGATTTATTTTCAATCACTGAAACTTTTATAACTGTCTCACTAATAAAAAGTCTTTATACAGTTGTTTGACTCTTGTTTAGTTATACAGTGAATAAACTCTGTATAAGCGTTTTTCATTTTTCTTACTAATAAACGAGGTATACGCATTGTATTACTATACAGCGCTTATACACTCGTTTCAAGGCGTAGGAATCTCTTCCTGCACTTCACTGACGTATTTCGCACGTTCACAGCCTTTATGATCGCTTCTGCTGGTTATCTACGAGCAAAACTTTCCGGTAAGTCGCACAGTAGCACAGCATATCGAAAAGGCAGTGGCAACATTAAGTGAGACAGCTGGAAATTGGCTTATACTGATATCAACTTTTCTTCAGCTTGCTTGTGTAACGAACGCCAAAAAAAGAAATGGAAAGGCTTACGAAAAGATCAATAGCTCCTAACTGGGATAGTACGAAAAACGTAAGCAATTGTAATTGAATTGGCGAGTTGAAAAGGGTACATATTCCAAAATCCTTACTTTTCAGGAGAAAGGAAAACCTGTTTTGTATCTAAACGAAAGGTTTGATGAAAAAAAATTCCTATTGACTTATATTGATTAGGCATTTATACATCATATTTCTGCGTAAACAACTACAAAGTCTGGAAATCATATTAGGTACAGTTTCCAAGTTATACCATTTTTTATATCAAGGAAAATGTCCCTTTTTATACTGAAATTTGAGAAAGATCTAAGACCTTTGTAGAGGCGGATAATGTATAATATACTCGCAATTTCAAAAGTCTATTAAGCAGTAACACATTATTACATAAACATACGCCCAACCATCATTCCTTTTATAACTTAGTTATTCATTGTCATTCCGTGAGATAGCTGGAAATTGACTTATATTGATATCAAAATTTCTTCAGCTTGCTTGTGTAATGAACGCCAAAAAAGAAATGGAAAAGCTAAGAAAAGATCAAAAGCTCCTAACTGAGGTAGTACGGAAAACGTAAGCAATTATAATTGAATCGGCGAGTTGAAATGTGTACAAATTCCAAAATCCTTACATTTCAGGAGAAAGGAAAAAGTGTTTTGTAGCTTAAAAGAAAGGTTTGATCAAAAAAGTTGCTATTGGGCATTTATACATCATATTACTGCGTATTCAACTACAAAGTATAGAAATATTACGTATGGTTTTCAAGTTATGCCATTTTTTATCTCGAGGAATATGTCTCATTTTATAGGTACTCAAATTAGAGAAAGATCTTTGTAGGGGCAGATAATGTATAATAAACTCGCAATATCAAAAGTCTTTTAAGCAGTAACACATTACTACACAAAAATACGCCCAAACATCATTTCTTTTATAGTCATTCATTGTCATTCCGTCTCTTTAAAGTGTTTTACTTCACGAAGATGTCTAGCCTCCATAACCTCTGAATGGTGTATGTCTTCTATGTTTAAAATATCGTGAAGATCATCACCGTTATCGTCCATTTCAATGTATGTTCGATGTTAAATGGATAGGTCGAATATTTAACCACGATTATATTACTGTAGACAATAAGTACCACGAAAATAAACTGCTCACTCGTTTCTTTTTCCGCTACTCACTGTTAAAGAACGCTTATACAAGGGTCCTGGTCTGTATAAGCAATTTAATGAATAACTATAACAGATGTATACACAGGAGGCTTATACACGGGTTATTAGTAACGAATTTCACATAAACGGTGAATAAACCTTGTATAAAAGTTATACACCGTTTATTAGTAAGACGGTTAGTGTATAAAATTCATCATACAGTTATACTGACATTAACACTCGGTACTACGAATAATCTCACTGTCTGTCTTCACTTCCATAAAGCCTCACATACTTTCAATGTGGAACCGTCTCCATGTACTCGCGGCTCTAACTGAAATGACTAAGAATGCATCTCGAGGTACTGACTTGAAGTGTCAAGTATCAAAGTGTTTTTGTGAGGGGTTTTTTTCGGGGGCCCCCACGAAGCCCGCTCCCCCCGCGTGACCATCGACTCAATCTACATGGCCTCCGACATGCTATTATTTCTAAGAAGAAGAAAGAGATAGCAGGGAGGAGTGAGGTTCCAGTCCATCGTATTTATGAATGATGTGCCTCCCCGCGTGGGTCATTCGCGGTCATTCCAGAGAGAGAGGGGTTGGTTTTCATAAATCGGCACTTGCCTGTTGATTTGCATGTCTTCACTTACCCCACTTAATAAACTGGTGATAAACATTCAAGTGTCGTATTCTTATCCCATATCGATCATAGATCACAAAGATATTACTGGATTTCTCTGTCCTCCTCTTTTCGCGCGCTAAGTCGGCGTCCATGCACGCGTGTTGTTTCTGACCAATAGCGATCCAGCGGGGGTCTATTCCTGGAATTCTATATCTTAATTCATTAAACTTACGATCAGTTAACCTGGGGATGATATCTAAAAATTCCCATCTATTCAATTCGGTGGTTGGAATATTTTAATTATCATTAACTGAGAAGATAACTGGAGTTCAAATTGTATTCTGTCATGTTGGTGCATCTGGGGACCTCTTAGAAATTTCGCCATTGGCTAAAACTGCAGCAGGTATTTTAAATATCTCTCCTTGACAACTTGACAACAATATGCCTGGAGGCACGGGAATATTCATTGCGACATTTCTCAGAATTGGTGAAGTATGGCTACCAGCTTTTTTCAGGAATAAACGCTCCGTCACTTCCCTGTAGCAATCAACCCTTTTTGTTATGAGTGTCTTCCTTTCTAATTTCGTAACTTATTGTACTTATTGCTCGAGTAATCCTCTTAACTTTCGACATGGAAATACATCACCCAGTATACAGGCTTAAATCTCCTCGTTCCAGTTTGTTGCATGTAGGTGTAAAATTTTTTAAATCTTTCCTTCCACCCAAGACTTACAGTGTGTATTTCAATGTTCTCATATCCCTGAATTTATTTTATAATACCAAATCATGATACGTATTGTCCATCTCACCCGAGTAGCGTACGTCCGGTGGGAATTGCTTTCGGGTGATTTTAACTCTTTCTAATTCACTTGGTGCAGCGTCCAAATCTTGAAAATGGTGAAACTGGTATGCGAAATAATCGCTGAATCTCGTCTGTCCCGTGGAAGCATATTTTTGTGAATATAACTCCATCCTAAGTTGTTGGAACTCAGAATTCCAATACCTTCTTAAAAATACGGTATTGAATTCTTCATAATCACTTGAACTATACCTAAACGATGTATACCATATGTTAGGATTGAAATCAAGATTTATTTCAATCATTCGCAGTCTTTTCTCGTCAGGAATTCTGTTCTCTCTAAAGTAATGCTCCATCTCCCTCAAGAATTGCTTTTGGGGATATACTTGCAGTATTATTAAAATGCTTCGGCCTGTCGTCAAAAGTTTTAATAATATTTATTACTGCAGAATTTCCACTATTTTTACTGCAATTTCCTACTATCATGTCGTTGGTAATTTGGTTTGACTCTGTAGTTACGGTGGGTGTTGCTTCGCTCTCATTAATTTCAATCTATCGTTCTCAACGTATTAGATTTCGTTGCCTGATTCTCTGCTCTTAGTTCTTGTATTTCCTTACAAATTATTCGTAATTCTCCTTCCGCTTTATCAATTCTCCCATTAGTTTTGTACTTTTTATGCTCTACTTCTTCTTTTATTATATCCAGTTTATCTGTGATATGACCTCTGGCCACAATAAAATTTACTTCCATCGATCTATGTCTAACTTCAATTCCTTCGTTTAATTGATTCATCTTTTCTTGGCATTGTCTCCATTTCTCCTTGGAATTTACTCTCAATCCCTCGAGGATTTTTGTTAATTTCTTTATTTCTTCTTCAAATTCTGGATGACGTTTCTGTTCTCTGACAGATCCTCTCTGGCTTTATTTATCTCTTCGTAAACTTTTCTACTCTTATTTCTCATTATTCCTGTCATTTCAGTACGTAAGTTTACGATGTCGCTCTGGATTTGTACTACTTCTATTCCGATCTCAATTTCCATCTTCATACCTTATTTCAGTCTTTTCTCCCTCCTTCTCATTTCCTCAATTTGTCTTTGTTGTCCTTCCATCTGCATTTGTTGGAATTCTTCCATCACTCGTTGTTGCCTTTCCTGTTCTTCTCGCCTTTCTCTTTTCACTTCCTCATTCTGCCTTCTTATTTTTTCAATCATCTCTTGTTGCTTCTCATTCTGCCTTGTTGTTTCTCCAACCATTTTCTAATATTTCCTTCAACATCTCTAAGACTCCTTTTTGCCTTCCTTCGTTTTCTCTATTTCTTCCTGGTTAATTCATATCGCTTTATCTCTTCTACGATTCATCCTCAATCTCTTTCTGATATTCCTCATATTGTGTTCTTAACCGACCTAAGTTCGACATGTGTATGATAATTTCTATTCTGTTATTTGAGATAAATAATCTATAGTTCACTAAATTTCTTACAGTCTCCAAAAATAAAGTCTCTAAATTTCAGTACAAATATATTAGCCTTAACTACTTAATCTATTACTTAAATGTCTCTTTTTCTCTCTGTGTTAACTGGGAACAATTAACCAGGATTACCATCATTGGCTGCTTCAACTTATTTTAAAGTCTTAACAAGATCCAGATTGTTTTAACCAACTCGAAACCCATTTCAATTATGTTCACTCAATATAGAATTAATATATATCCATACTAGCTGATGTACCCGTGCTTCGCTACGGGATTCTCAGAAGGACTGCCTTTGTGGTTTTCTAACTGAAGTCAACACAGGTCATTACAAACACAACAGTAGGAATGTAGCTATTCAAATCAATGTTATATTAAATACACGATCAAATGGAAAAACCGCACATTTTCTCACTTTAACGAACAGAACTACGGTGCCGATATAACAGTCCAAAGTCTCAGTGCTGGAATGACCAGGCCGCAGATTGCTGTGAACACACCTCTGCTATTGTTTATGTAAGTGTGCACACTGCTCATTCCAATCAGTGTCGCAGAGTACGGACTGAATAGCTCGAATGCTGTGGTGAACCAGTGTGTTACGTACCAGTTGTATCAGAAAATTAATGAACCCGGCGAATGGCAAGCTAAACAAAAAGGGTATCTAACTCCCCAGCTACTTCCCGCCAATATTCAGGCAGGCTGTTATACTCGGTATGATCGGGCGAGTTGACCATGCGGTTAGGGGCGCACAGTTGTGAGCTTGCATCCGGGAGATGGTGGGTTCGATCCCCACTGTTGGCAGACCTGAAGATGTATTTCTGTGGTTTTCCATTTCCACACGAGGCAAATGCAGGGGCTGTACATTACTTAAGGCCACGGTCGCTTCCTTCCCACTCCTAGACCTTTCCTATCCCATCGTCGCAATAAGACGTCTGTGTGTCGGTGCGACGTAAAGCAAATTTTAAAAAAATACCCGGTATGTAACAGTAATCCCATCTATCGGCGATGAGTGGCAACAGAAGGCACAAAGCACATCACAACAAACAGTAGTAGTATAATACAGGGATTCGGCCGCCACCGCCGCCGCAATGCTCCCAGGGGCCTCCTCCACCGTCACCGCACTGGGGGGCCTCCCAGGGGCCTCGTCAACCGCAGCCAGGGGCCTCTACCAGTGCTGCCAACTTAACCTTACTAGAGCGAAATTTGAATTGGTAAACGAAGCCACGTGCTTTTTTGACAGCCACGTGCTTTTTGAAAGACAACAACGCATCGCTAACCTCACTGCTGCCATCTTCACGGGCCTAAACCTCAGTGCTACCAACTTAACTAGCGCGAGATTTGAATCGGTAAACAAATCCACGTGCTTTTTTGACAACCACGTGCTTTTTGACAGCTATTATCGACAACAACGCATCGCTAACTTCAGCGCTACCATCTTGACGGGCCTCAACCTTAGTGGTGCCAACTTAACCTCACTAGCACGAGATTTGAATCGGTAAACAAATCCACGTGCTTTTTTGACAGCTGTCATCCGCCATCTTTAATCAATAGAGCACCGTGCTGCCCTCTTTAGCTACATATCTTTGAAATGTGGTGGCAGATAATTTGAAAAAATGCTTTTTGATAGCAGCCATCTTTAATCGACAGAGCACCGTGCTGCACTCTTTAGTTGAAATGTGGTGGCAGGCAATTCCACGTGACAGCAGCCATCTTTAATCAAGAGAGCACAGTGCTGCACTCTTTAGTTGAAATGTGGTGGCGGCAATTTGAAAACTTCTACGTGCTCTTGTTTGGAAACAAAGCCACGGCTTTTTTGACAGCTACCATCCGCCATCTTTAATCAAGGGAGCACCGTGCTGCACTCTTTAGTTGAAATGTTGTGGCGGCAATTTGAAAAATACCACGTGCTCTTGTTTGGAAACAATGCCACGTGCTTTTCTGACAGCTACCATCCGCCATATTTAATCAAGAGAGCACTGTGCTGCACTCTTTAGTTGAAATGTGGTGGCGGCAAATTCGAAGTGCTTTACAAACTCACGTGCCTTTTTGACAGCAGCCATTAATCAAGAGAGCACAGTGCTGCACTCTTTAGCTACATACCTTTGAAATGTGGTGGAGGCAATTTGAAAAATTCTACTCGCTCTTGTTTGGAAACAAACCCACGAGCTTTTTAACAGCTGTCATACGCCATCTTTAATCAACAGAGCAGCGTGCTGCCATCTTTAGCTACAAACCTTTAAGATGTGGTGGCGGACAATTAAAAATTATTTTTGACAGCAGGCATCTTTAATCAACAGAGCACCGTGCTGCTATCTTTATCGTAGTAGTAGACAATTTCTACGTCACAGCTGTCATCCGCCATCTTGCATCGCAAACCTCATTGCTCCACTCTTTAGCTACTACCTTTGAAATATGGTGGCGGATAATTTTTAAAAAAATCTAGTGCAACCATCTCCCGACGCTAATTGCACAAGATGTTGGCTATACATGACTCCTAAAGGTGTTTACGCAAGATTGCTGCTATACATAGGTTCTTATGAGACCCCTTGGGATGCTTGCGCAAGATGGCGGCTATACATGGCTCCTTATGAGACACCCTAGGGATGCTTGCTCAAGATGGCGACTGCTCTTATGAGACGGCTTAAGGGTCCTTCTACAAGATGGTTTGAGACTCCCTAAGGATGCTTGTGCAAGATGGCGGACACAAGATGGCGGCTATACGCGTCTCCTTATGAGACGCCTTAAGGGTGCTTCCGCAAGATGGCTGCTGCCCTTATCAAGAAAGCTAGCTTAGAGGCTAACGTGCTGTGCTACTTTGATTCATTAAATATGGGGCATAAATGCATAATGTTAAATATCTCGAAAACGATGCATCGTAGAGCAAAACAGACAAAATTTTTCCGCCTCACACCTAGGTTCGCAGTATGAGGAACATGATAGCATAACAAAAACATAGTCTAATGATGAGATCAACGGTTCGGTTCCTACTTAGGCCCTTTGGCATTTGCAATGTTGTAGGTTGTATTGAAGCAAGTTTTTGTAACATGATCAGGTCTAGCTATGGTAGAGAGTATAACGTGCCGTGCTGGTTCGATTCATTCAATTTCGGGCTTAAACGCAAAATGTTGAATATCTCGAAAACAAAACGGACAAAATTTTTCTTCGGACTACCGAGGTTCGCAGTATGAGGAACATGATAGCATAAGAAAAACATAGTCTAATGATCAGATCAACGGTTCGGTTCCTAGTTAGGCCCTTTGGCATTTGCTCTGTTTTAGCTTGTATTGAAGCAAGTTTTTGTAACATTATCAGGTCTAGCTATGGTAGAGAGTATAACGTGCTATGCTCGTTCGATTCATTAAATTTGGGGCTTAAATGCAAAATGTTAAATATCTTCAAAACGGTACGTCTTAGAGCAAAACGGGCCAAATACCAAGGTTCGCAGTATCAGGAATAAGATAGCATAAGAAAAACATAATTTAATGATGAGATCAACGGTTCAGTTCCTAATTATGCCCTTTGGCATTAACGGCTATCTAATTCTACAAGATGGCGGCTGCTCTTATGAGACAGCTTAAGGGTGCTCGCACAAGATGGCTTGAGACTCCCTAGGGATGCTTGCGCAAGATGACGGACACAAGATGGCGGCTATACATAACTCCTTATGAGACGGCTTAAGAGCGCTTGTGCAAGATTACTGCTGCTCTTATGAGACTCCCTAGGGGTGCTTGCGCAAGATAGCAGCGACAAGATGGTGACTATACATAGCTCCTTATGAGACAGCTTAGGGGTGCTCGCACAAGATGGCAGCTACTCTTATGAAGAAAGCTAGCTTAGAGCATACTGCGCAAGATGGCGGCTGCTGTTATGCATGCGGTGGAGGGCAATTTGTGACAGCTCTCATCTTTAATCAACAGAGCATCGTGCTGCTATCTTTAGCTACTACCTTTTAAATGTGGTGGTGGGTAATTAAAAAAATTCTTCGTGCTTTTTTTGGCAGCTAACAGCGGTCGTCTTTAAACAATAGCGGTTATACGTAAGCTGTTAAGGGCTCTTCCTATGTCAAGGCAATGCTATATCGAACAAGTTTAAACCTGCATCGCGAAGGCAAGAGTGTGCAGCGATAACATCATCGTGCATGTTTAGACTTGCGAAACATAACAAGACTAGAATCGATGTCGTTAACCTCAACATGTGATCAGAATATTGATTGACGTGTTCAGAACACTACATAAGTGATTAAGACTAGAATCGAACACTGTACTCGATACAACATGCGTTTAGAACATGTTCGGTGATACCTTTGTTCTAAGAAGATTAGATTGAAACATAACATAAGTAGAATCGTTGCCTTTAACTTTAACATGTTATCAGAACATTGTTTGATATGTTCAGAGCAACAGTACAACTTCAATGATTTGCCTAGTGTAAAAATCGAAAACACACTGTGTACATATTGCGTAGCTAACTCGCTCAGTAAACGATATTGCAAAAGTACAACTTCAGTGATTTGCATAGTGTAAAAATAAAAAAAACACTGTGTACATATCGCGTAGCTAACTCACTCAGTAAACGATATTGCAAAAGTACAACTTCAATAATTTGCCTAGTGTAAAAATAAGAAAAGACACACTGTACACATACTGCGTAGCCAACTTGCTCGGTAAACGATATAGCAAAAATACAACTTATGATATTCGTCTTGTGCGAAAATAAAAAAACTACAGAAAAACTATACTGCGTAGCCAACTCGCTCGGTAAACAATAATCTGATTTAGTTACAATAGACAAAACATAGATTCAAACCCAGTTCTATTATCGCAAACACGGAGATTAAAAATTAAACAGAACGATTGGTGCTATAAGGAATACATTGGTTACATTTAAGTCCCTAGCAGTCGAACAAGTTATCGCATAAACGTGTAACATGAAATATCAGCCAATCTGTTGGTAAAGGTTACAAGCATGTAGCTCATGCGGAACGATACAACATGTGTTTAGAACATTGCTTGATGTGCTCAGAACACTAAATAAGTGATCAAGACTAGAATAGAACACTGTACTCGATACAACATGTGTTTAGAACATATTACGAGTTACTTTTGTTCTAAGAAGATCAGATTAAAAAAGAACTGATTAAGACTAGAATTGAACACTGTACTCGATGTCGTTAACTTCAACATGTGATTAGAACATTGATTGATGTGTTCATTGAGAACAAAAGGACTTTTCCTCCACCTCCTCCTGATTACGTCCTCCTCCTACTACTCCTCCTCCTCCTCCTCCTCCTCCTAGGGCTAAAGGGCAAAGGGGCTCCTCCGCCCTTATCGGCGATCAGGTGTTTGTTTCATGTTGCTGTAAGCAGTGGGAATTTATACCGTTCGCGCGGCTGGTCCGTGCTGGTTTTGAAACCTGAGTGGAACTTTCTTCTTCTGGATGGGTGAGCAGACTCATATTTTATTATGTTTTCATGTTAACATCTTTCTTGCTCCTGATAGACTATTAACTTTGAACTTCACTCTCTTTTGGACTTAACTGCGATATGGAGCACTGCCCTCACTTCTGTGAAGATTCACAACGGTGATGAGGGAGTTATGGTTGTCAGACTAACAAGTGACTTGGAACTTTACTCATGCGTTGAAATGAACCTTTTTTCGAAATGGGTATTCGCAGCCTGATCCCTGCCTGTTCTATCATACCTTTACTTGTGTTATTGTTTTTTTTTATCCTTTCCCTTGCTCTCTTTCTTCTCGTGTTTTGCCTTTATCACTTCCTATTCTCCTTTTTCTTATGAGAAATTGTAATGGTACAAAATGGTTAATCGTGGTCTGCGAACCTGATTGGTGTTCTTTCCATTCAATTCCTTAAAATGGTGCTAATCTTGTTCTTTGAAGTTAAATGAATTCGGTTCGGGGGATTGATATAATAAAATATAATAATAAATGCGTTATTGCATCTTGGCATCTCAATGTTAACGGAATGTATCATTCCTTTTGAGTAAAAATTAATAGGGCCCCCTTTTCTAAAATATATTCAAGGCACGTACTTGTTACGATGTTGGTATCATTGTGATAATTTGGATCTAGTCATCTGTGTGCTACAATAAATGTACCTGTACATATAGCCATTTTTAACTTTATCTTCTGAAATTTCCACTATTCTTGTACCTGTGAGATACCAAAGATAATGAGTTCAATTACTATGTTCCATGTCTGTAAGTCTTTTCTCTTGATGTCGTTGTAATATATGTCTTGCTTTCTTAAAACCTGCTCCCTTGAGTTTTATTATTTATTTGATGTCCCTTTCACTTTAATTCTAATGCTCCTACCACGGAACACCTCTAGGAAAGGGCCTTGTGTTCTGCGCGCTGTATTTTTGACGAATTGCGTATTGCCTCGTGCACGCTTCCTTTTGCTCTGCTTGGCCTGTCACCTAAATATTGTTCTCTGCCTTATGACTGAGGGAAATTCTCCCCTCCTTTCGATTGAAATTGTGTTTAAACTGATCTATCTAAAAGATACGCAACAGTGCCTGTCCATGTGCTTTGTTGCTTACATTCCTCTTCTCACCCACTCCTTTACTCTCAGTTGTAATTTGCACTAAGGTTCCACTGCCTTCGTTTACTCTTCTTTGTTTTAAAACATGAACCACAAGGCAATTTTTTCGGTCAGGTCCATTTCTTGAGAAACTTCTGAGCTAATGCTTGAGGAAGGAGGGATCCCACTGCTGAATTTTAATTTCTTTCTTCATATTAACATAGGAATTTCACTGCAGCCAGAATCTGAGCTCTGCTGTATGTCAGGAATATAATGTGGATCATCAGTGCTGTTACCTGAAGTCAGTAAGCCTGTGAGTTCATCCAGCAAGCTTTGCTCGAATCTGATGCAGAAAGAAGCTGTATAAATACAAAACACATGGTCTTTGAATGATACATTTTATTTAAAAAAACATAAGTGGCAAGAATGCCTTTGCTGGCAAGGCCTAGTGTTTACAGTGCACTATGTTTTCTGGTCGGAGCTAGAGTATGTTGTTACCATAAAGACGCACACACGGATTGCTGTCAATTGTGTACACTATTTTATTTACAAATTATATATACATATTATACGCACACACACTAATAAACTGCCATCTTGAACAAAATACACTGACTGACAGAGCAAATGCAACACCAAGAAGGAGTGGTCAGAACTTTATGCCAATTGCAGGATAGACTGACGTCACTGAGGTATGCTCATGATGTGAAATGCGCCGCTGTGCTGCGCACGTAGCGAACGATAAATGGGACACGGCGTTGGCGAATGGCCCACTTCGTACCGTGATTTCTCAGCCGACAGTCATTGTAGAACGTGTTGTCGTGTGCCACAGGACACGTGTATAGCTAAGAATGCCAGGCCGCCGTCAACGGAGGCATTTTCAGCAGACAGACGACTTTACGAGGGGTATGGTGATCGGGCTGAGAAGGGCAGGTTGGTCCCTTCGTCAAATCGCAGCCGATACCCATAGGGATGTGTCCACGGTGCAGCGCCTGTGGCGAAGATGGTTGGCGCAGGGACATGTGGCACGTGCGAGGGGTCCAGGCGCAGCCCGAGTGACGTCAGCACGCGAGGATCGGCGCATCCGCCGTCAAGCGGTGGCTGCCCCGCACGCCACGTCAACCGCCATTCTTCAGCATGTGCAAGACACCCTGGCTGTTCCAATATCGACCAGAACAATTTCCCGTCGATTGGTTGAAGGAGGCCTGCACTCCCGGCGTCCGCTCAGAAGACTACCATTGACTCCACAGCATAGACGTGCACGCCTGGCATGGTGCCGGGCTAGAGCGACTTGGATGAGGGAACGGCGGAACGTCGTGTTCTCCGATGAGTCACGCTTCTGTTCTGTCAGTGATAGTCACCGCAGACGAGTGTGGCGTCGGCGTGGAGAAAGGTCAAATCCGGCAGTAACTGTGGAGCGCCCTACCGCTAGACAACGCGGCATCATGGTTTGGGGCGCTATTGCGTATGATTCCACGTCATCTCTAGTGCGTATTCAAGGCACGTTAAATGCCCACCGCTACGTGCAGCATGTGCTGCGGCCGGTGGCACTCCCGTACCTTCAGGGGCTGCCCAATGCTCTGTTTCAGCAGGATAATGCCCGCCCACACACTGCTCGCATCTCCCAACAGGCTCTACGAGGTGTACAGATGCTTCCGTGGCCAGCGTACTCTCCGGATCTCTCACCAATCGAACACGTGTGGGATCTCATTGGACGCCGTTTGCAAACTCTGCCCCAGCCTCGTACGGACAACCAACTGTGGCAAATGGTTGACAGAGAATGGAGAACCATCCCTCAGGACACCATCCGCACTCTTATTGACTCTGTACCTCGACGTGTTTCTGCGTGCATCGCTGCTCGCGGTGGTCCTACATCCTACTGAGTCGATGCCGTGCGCATTGTGTAACCTGCATATCGGTTTGAAATAAACATCAATTATTCGTCCGTGCCGTCTGTTTTTTCCCCAACTTTCATCCCTTTCGAACCACTCCTTCTTGGTGTTGCAT